>NW_027663583.1:0-193823 GCF_964034855.1 Anser brachyrhynchus | reverse complement strand
AGAGCGGCTGGAGCGTCTGCCGCGGCTGGAGCGGCTGACGCGGATGGAGAGGCTGGCGCGGCTGGAGGGGCTGGAGCGGCTGCCGCGGCTGGAGCGGCTGGAGCGGCTGCCGCGGCTGGAGCGTCTGCCGCGGCTGGAGGGGCTACCGCGGGGTTGACTCGGCTGGAGCGGATGCCGAGGCTGGAGCGGCACTCTCTGGACTCACTGAAATGCATTCTCAGTGGTGCCAGTGCACTCTCTGGACTCACTGCTCTGCATCCCCAGTGGTGCTAGTGCACTCTGGACTCACTGCAGTGCATCCCCAGTGGTGCCATTGCACTCTCTTGACTCACTGCACCGCATTCCCACTGGTGTCAGTGCACTCTGTGGACTCACTGCACTGCATCCCCAGTGGTGCCAAAGCACTCTCTGGACTCCAGGCACCGCATCCCCAGTGGTGTCAGTGCACTCTCTGGACTCCCGGCACCGTATCCCCAGTGGTGCCAGTGCAGTCTCTGGACTCATGGCACTGCATCCCCAGTGGTGCCAGTGCACTCTCTGGACTAACTGCAGTGCATTCCCAGTGTTGCCGGGGCACTCTCTGGACTCACAGCACTGCATGCCCAGTGGTGCCAGTGCAATCTCTGGACTCACTGCACCGCATCCCCAGTGGTGCAAGTGCACTCTCTGGACTCACTGTACTGCATCCCCAGTGGTGCCAAAGCACTTTCTGGACTCCCGCCACCGCATCCCCAGTGGTTCCAGTGCACTCTCTGGACTCACTGCACTGCATCCCCAGTGCAGCCAGTGCACTCTCTGGACTCACTGCACTGCATCCCCAGTGGTGCCAGTGCACTCTCTGGAGTGACTGCAGTGCATCCCCAGTTGTGCCAGTGCACTCTCTGGACTCACTGCACTGCATCCCCAGTGGTGCCAGTGCACTCTCTGGACTCACTGCAGTGCATCCCTAGTGGTGCCAATGCACTCTCTGGACTCACTGCACTGCATCCCCTGTGCTACCAGTGCTCTCTCTGGACTCACTGCACTACATCCACAGTGGTGCCAGTGCACTCTCTGGACTCACTGCAGTGCATCACCAGTGGTGCCAGTACACTCTCTGGACACACTGAAGTGCATTCTCAGTGGTGCCAGTGCACTCTCTGGACTCACTGCGCTGCATCCCCAGTGGTGCCAGTACACTCACTGGACTCACTGCACTGCATCCCTCGTGGTGCCAGGGCACTCTCTGCAGACACTGCAGTGCATCCCCAAAGGTGACAGTGCACTCTCTGGACTCACTGCACTGCATCCCCAGTGGTGCCTGTGCACTCTCTGGACTCACTGCACTACTCCAGCCGCGGTAGCCCTCCAGCCTCGGCAGCCGCGGCAGCCGCGGCAGCCGCTCCAGCCGCGGCAGCCGCTCCGTCCGCGGCATACGCGGCAGACTCTCCAACCGCGGCAGCCGCACCAGCCGCGGAAGCCGCGGCAGCCGCTCCAAACGCGGCAGGCGCTCCAACCGCGGCAACCGCTCCAGCCCTGGCAGCCGCTCCACTCGGTAGCGGCTGGAGCGTCTGCCGCGGCTGGAGGGGCTACCGCGGCTGGAGCGGTTGACGCGGCTGGAGCGGAAACCGAGGCTGGAGCGCCACTCTCTGGACTCACTGCACTGCATCACCAGTGGTGCCAGTGCACTCACTGGACTCACTGCACTGCATCACCAGTGGTGCCAGTGCACTCTCTGGACTCACTGCAGTGCATCCCCAGAGGCGCTAGTGCACTCTCTGGACTCACTGCAGTGCATCCCCAGTGGTGCCAGTACACTCTCTGGACACACTGAAGTGCATTTTCAGTGGTGCCAGTGCACTCTCTGGACTCACTGCACTGCATCCACAGTGGTGCCAGTGCACTCTCTGGACTCACTGCACTGCATCCCCAGTGGTGCCAGTGCACTCTCTGGACTCACTGCAGTGCATCCCCAGTGGTGCCAGTGCACTCTCTGGACTCACTGCAGTGCATCCCCAGTGGTGCCAGTGCACTCTGTGGACTCACTGCAGTGCATCCCCAGTGGTGCCAGTGCGCTCTCTGGACTCACTGCAGTGCATCCCCCGTGGTGCAAGTGCACTCTCTGGACTCACTGGAGTGCATCACCTGTGGTGCCAGTGCACTCTCTGGACTCACTGCACTGCATCCCCAGTGGTGCCAGTGCACTCTCTGGACTCACTGCAGTGCATCCCCAGTGGTGCCAGTGCGCTCTCTGGACTCACTGCAGGGCATCCCCAGTGGTGCCAGTGCACTCTCTGGACTCACTGCACTGCATCCCCAGTCCTGCCAGTGCATTCTCTTGACTCACTGCACTGCATCCCCAGTGGTGCCAGTACACTCACTGGACTGACTGAAGTGCATCCCCAGTGGTGTCAGTGCACTCTCTCCACTCACAGCAGTGCATCCCCAGTGGTGCCAGTGCACTCCCTGGACTCACTGCACTGCTACAGCCGCGGCAGCCGCTCCAGCCGCGGTAGCCCTCCAGCCGTGGCAGCCGCTCCTCTCGGTAGCGGCTGGAGCGGCTGCCGCGGCTGGAGCGGCTGGAGCGTCTGCCGCGGCTGGAGCGGCTGACGCGGATGGAGAGGCTGGCGCGGCTGGAGGGGCTGGAGCGGCTGCCGCGGCTGGAGCGGCTGGAGCGGCTGCCGCGGCTGGAGCGTCTGCCGCGGCTGGAGGGGCTACCGCGGGGTTGACTCGGCTGGAGCGGATGCCGAGGCTGGAGCGGCACTCTCTGGACTCACTGAAATGCATTCTCAGTGGTGCCAGTGCACTCTCTGGACTCACTGCTCTGCATCCCCAGTGGTGCTAGTGCACTCTGGACTCACTGCAGTGCATCCCCAGTGGTGCCATTGCACTCTCTTGACTCACTGCACCGCATTCCCACTGGTGTCAGTGCACTCTGTGGACTCACTGCACTGCATCCCCAGTGGTGCCAAAGCACTCTCTGGACTCCAGGCACCGCATCCCCAGTGGTGTCAGTGCACTCTCTGGACTCCCGGCACCGTATCCCCAGTGGTGCCAGTGCAGTCTCTGGACTCATGGCACTGCATCCCCAGTGGTGCCAGTGCACTCTCTGGACTAACTGCAGTGCATTCCCAGTGTTGCCGGGGCACTCTCTGGACTCACAGCACTGCATGCCCAGTGGTGCCAGTGCAATCTCTGGACTCACTGCATTGCATCCCCAGTGGTGCCAGTGCACTCCCTGGACTCACTGCACTGCATCCCCAGTGGTGCCAGTGCACTCTCTGGACTCACTGCACTGCATCCCCAATGGTGCCAGTGCACTCTCTTTACTCACTGCACTGTATCCCCAAGGTGCCAGTGCACTCTCTGGACTCACTGCACTGCTCCAGCCGCGGCAGCCTCTCCAGCCGCACCAGGCGCGGCATCCGCTCCAGCCTCGGCATTCGCTCCAGCCGCGTTAACCGCTCCAGCCGCGGTAGCTCCTCCAGCCGCGCCAGCCGCTCACGCCGCGGCAGCCGCTCCAGCCGCTCCAGCCGCGGCATCCGCTCCAGCCGCTCCAGCCGCGGCAGCCGCTCCAAACGCGTCAGCCGCTCCAGCCGCGGCAGCCGCTCCAGCCGCTCCAGCCGCGGCAGCCGCTCCAGCCGCGGCAGCCGCTCCAGCCGCTACCGAGTGGAGCGGCTGCCACGGCTGGAGGGCTACCGCGGCTGGAGCGGCTGCCGCGGCTGGAGCAGTGCAGTGAGTCCAGGGAGTGCAAAGGCACCAGTGGGGATGGAGTGCAGTGAGTCCAAAAACTTCACTGTCACCACTGGGAATGCAGTGCAGTGAGTCCAGAGAGTGCACTGGCACCACTGGCGATGCAGTGAAGTGAGTGCAGAGAGTGCAATGGCACTACTGGGGATGCACTGCAGTGAGTCCAGAGAGTGCACTGGCACCACTGGGGTGCAGTGCAGTGAGTCCAGAGAGTGCACTGGCACCACTGGGGATGCCCTGCAGTGAGTCCAGAGAGTGCACTGGCACCACTGGGGATGCACTACAGTGAGTCCAGGGATAGCACTGGCACCACTGGGGATGCAGTGCAGTGAGTCCAGAGAGTGCACTGGCACCACTGGGGATGCCCTGCAGTGAGCCCAGAGAGTGCACTGGCACCACTGGGGATGCAGTGCAGTGAGTCCAGAGAGTGCACTGGCACCACTGGGGATGCAGTGCAGTGAGTCCAGAGAGTGCACTGGCACCACTGGGGATGCACTGCAGTGAGTCCAGGGATAGCACTGGCACCACTGGGGATGCAGTGCAGTGAGTCCAGAGAGTGCACTGGCAGGACTGGGGATGCAGTGCAGTGAGTCCAGAGAGTGCACTGGCTCCACTGAGAATGCACTTCAGTGAGTCCAGAGAGTGCACTGGCACCACTGGGGATGCAGTGCAGTGTGTCCAGATAGTGCACTGGCACCACTGGGGATTCACTGCAGTGAGTCCAGAGAGCGCACTGGCACCACTGGGGATGCCCTGCAGTGAGTCCAGAGAGTGCACTGGCACCACTGGGGATGCAGTGCAGTGAGTCCAGAGAGTGCACTGGCACCACTGGGGATGCAGTGCAGTGAGTCCAGAGAGTGCACTGGCACCACAGGTGATGCACTCCAGTGAGTCCAGAGAGTGCACTTGCACCACCGGGGATGCACTGCAGTGAGTCCAGAGAGCGCACTGGCACCACTGGGGATGCAGAGCAGTGAGTCCAGAGAGTGCACTGGCACCACAGGTGATGCACTCCAGTGAGTCCAGAGAGTGCACTTGCACCACCGGGGATGCACTGCAGTGAGTCCACAGAGTGCACTGGCACCACTGGGGATGCAGAGCAGTGAGTCCAGAGAGTGCACTGGCACCACTGGGGATGCACTGCCGTGAGTCCAGAGAGTGCACTGGCACCACTGGGGCTTCAGTGCAGTGAGTCCAGAGAGTGCACTGGCACCACTGGGGATGCAGTGCAGTGAGTCCAGAGAGTGCAATGGCACCACTGAAAATGCACTTCAGTGTGTCCAGAGAGTGCACTGGCACCACTGGGGATGCACTGCAGTGAGTCCAGAGAGTGCACTAGCGCCACTGGGGATGCAGTGCAGTGAGTCCAGAGAGTGCACTGGCACCACTGGGGATGCACTGCAGTGAGTCCAGTGAGTGCACTGGCACCACTGGTGATGCAGTGCAGTGAGTCCAGAGAGTGCACTGGCACCACTGGGGATGCAGTGCAGTGAGTCCAGAGAGTGCACTGGCACCACTGGGGTGCAGTGCAGTGAGTCCAGAGAGTGCACTGGCACCACTGGGGATGCCCTGCAGTGAGTCCAGAGAGTGCACTGGCACCACTGGGGATGCACTACAGTGAGTCCAGGGATAGCACTGGCACCACTGGGGATGCAGTGCAGTGAGTCCAGAGAGTGCACTGGCACCACTGGGGATGCCCTGCAGTGAGCCCAGAGAGTGCACTGGCACCACTGGGGATGCAGTGCAGTGAGTCCAGAGAGTGCACTGGCACCACTGGGGATGCAGTGCAGTGAGTCCAGAGAGTGCACTCGCACCACTGGGGATGCACTACAGTGAGTCCAGGGATAGCACTGGCACCACTGGGGATGCAGTGCAGTGAGTCCAGAGAGTGCACTGGCAGGACTGGGGATGCAGTGCAGTGAGTCCAGAGAGTGCACTGGCTCCACTGAGAATGCACTTCAGTGAGTCCAGAGAGTGCACTGGCACCACTGGGGATGCAGTGCAGTGTGTCCAGATAGTGCACTGGCACCACTGGGGATTCACTGCAGTGAGTCCAGAGAGCGCACTGGCACCACTGGGGATGCCCTGCAGTGAGTCCAGAGAGTGCACTGGCACCACTGGGGATGCAGTGCAGTGAGTCCAGAGAGTGCACTGGCAGCACTGGGGATGCAGTGCAGTGAGTCCAGAGAGTGCACTGGCACCACAGGTGATGCACTCCAGTGAGTCCAGAGAGTGCACTTGCACCACCGGGGATGCACTGCAGTGAGTCCAGAGAGCGCACTGGCACCACTGGGGATGCAGAGCAGTGAGTCCAGAGAGTGCACTGGCACCACAGGTGATGCACTCCAGTGAGTCCAGAGAGTGCACTTGCACCACCGGGGATGCACTGCAGTGAGTCCACAGAGTGCACTGGCACCACTGGGGATGCAGAGCAGTGAGTCCAGAGAGTGCACTGGCACCACTGGGGATGCACTGCCGTGAGTCCAGAGAGTGCACTGGCACCACTGGGGCTTCAGTGCAGTGAGTCCAGAGAGTGCACTGGCACCACTGGGGATGCAGTGCAGTGAGTCCAGAGAGTGCAATGGCACCACTGAAAATGCACTTCAGTGTGTCCAGAGAGTGCACTGGCACCACTGGGGATGCACTGCAGTGAGTCCAGAGAGTGCACTAGCGCCACTGGGGATGCAGTGCAGTGAGTCCAGAGAGTGCACTGGCACCACTGGGGATGCACTGCAGTGAGTCCAGTGAGTGCACTGGCACCACTGGTGATGCAGTGCAGTGAGTCCAGAGAGTGCACTGGCACCACTGGGGATGCAGTGCAGTGAGTCCAGAGAGTGCTCTGGCACCAATGGGGATGCAGTGCAGTGAGTCCAGAGAGTGCACTGGCACCACTGGGGATGCAGTGCAGTGAGTCCAGAGAGTGCACTGGCACCACTGGGGATGCACAGCAGTGAGTCCAGAGAGTGCATTGGCATCACTGGGGATGCAGTGCAGTGAGTACAGAGAGTGCACTGGCACCATTGGAGATGCAGTGCAGTGAGTCCAGAGAGTGCACTGGCACCACTGGGGATGCAGTGCAGTGAGTCCAGAGAGTGCACTGGCACCACTGGGGATGCACTGCAGTGAGTCCAGAGAGTTCACTGGCACCACTGGGGATGCAGTGCAGTGAGTCCAGAGAGTGCACTTGCACCACTGGGGATGCAGTGCAGTGAGTCCAGAGAGTGCACTGACACCACTGGGGATGCAGTGCAGTGAGTCCAGAGAGTGCACTGGCACCACAGGTGATGCACAGCAGTGAGTCCAGAGAGTGCACTGGCACCACTGGGGATGCAGTGCAGTGAGTCCAGAGAGTGCACTGGCACCACTGGGGATGCACTGCAGTGAGTCCAGAGAGTGCACTGGCACCACTGGGGATGCACAGCAGTGAGTCCACAGAGTGCATTGGCACCACTGGGGATGCAGTGCAGTGAGTCCAGAGAGTGCACTGGCACCATTGGAGATGCAGTGCAGTGAGTCCAGAGAGTGCACTGGCACCACTGGGGATGCACTGCCGTGAGTCCAGAGAGTGCACTCGCACCACTGGAGATGTACTTCAGTGAGTGCAGAGACTGCACTGGCACCACTGGGGATGCACTGCAGTGAGTCCAGTGAGTGTACTGGCACCACTGGGGATGCACTGCAGTGAGTCCAGAGAGTGCAATGGCACCACTTGGGATGCACTGCAGTGAGTCCAGAGAGTGCACTTGCACCACTGGGGATGCACTGCAGTGAGTCCAGAGAGTGCACTGGCACCACTGGGGATGCAGTGCAGTGAGTCCAGAGAGTGCACTGGCACCACCGGGGATGCACTGCAGTGAGTCCAGAGAGCGCACTGGCACCACTGGGGATGCAGAGCAGTGAGTCCAGAGAGTGCACTGGCACCACAGGTGATGCACTCCAGTGAGTCCAGAGAGTGCACTTGCACCACCGGGGATGCACTGCAGTGAGTCCACAGAGTGCACTGGCACCACTGGGGATGCAGAGCAGTGAGTCCAGAGAGTGCACTGGCACCACTGGGGATGCACTGCCGTGAGTCCAGAGAGTGCACTGGCACCACTGGGGCTTCAGTGCAGTGAGTCCAGAGAGTGCACTGGCACCACTGGGGATGCAGTGCAGTGAGTCCAGAGAGTGCAATGGCACCACTGAAAATGCACTTCAGTGTGTCCAGAGAGTGCACTGGCACCACTGGGGATGCACTGCAGTGAGTCCAGAGAGTGCACTAGCGCCACTGGGGATGCAGTGCAGTGAGTCCAGAGAGTGCACTGGCACCACTGGGGATGCACTGCAGTGAGTCCAGTGAGTGCACTGGCACCACTGGTGATGCAGTGCAGTGAGTCCAGAGAGTGCACTGGCACCACTGGGGATGCAGTGCAGTGAGTCCAGAGAGTGCTCTGGCACCAATGGGGATGCAGTGCAGTGAGTCCAGAGAGTGCACTGGCACCACTGGGGATGCAGTGCAGTGAGTCCAGAGAGTGCACTGGCACCAGTGGGGATGCACAGCAGTGAGTCCAGAGAGTGCATTGGCATCACTGGGGATGCAGTGCAGTGAGTACAGAGAGTGCACTGGCACCATTGGAGATGCAGTGCAGTGAGTCCAGAGAGTGCACTGGCACCACTGGGGATGCAGTGCAGTGAGTCCAGAGAGTGCACTGGCACCACTGGGGATGCACTGCAGTGAGTCCAGAGAGTTCACTGGCACCACTGGGGATGCAGTGCAGTGAGTCCAGAGAGTGCACTTGCACCACTGGGGCTTCAGTGCAGTGAGTCCAGAGAGTGCACTGACACCACTGGGGATGCAGTGCAGTGAGTCCAGAGAGTGCACTGGCACCACAGGTGATGCACAGCAGTGAGTCCAGAGAGTGCACTGGCACCACTGAGGATGCAGTGCAGTGAGTCCAGAGAGTGCACTGGCACCACTGGGGATGCACTGCAGTGAGTCCAGAGAGTGCACTGGCACCACTGGGGATGCACAGCAGTGAGTCCACAGAGTGCATTGGCACCACTGGGGATGCAGTGCAGTGAGTCCAGAGAGTGCACTGGCACCATTGGAGATGCAGTGCAGTGAGTCCAGAGAGTGCACTGGCACCACTGGGGATGCACTGCCGTGAGTCCAGAGAGTGCACTCGCACCACTGGAGATGTACTTCAGTGAGTGCAGAGAGTGCACTGGCACCACTGGGGATGCACTGCAGTGAGTCCAGTGAGTGTACTGGCACCACTGGGGATGCACTGCAGTGAGTCCAGAGAGTGCAATGGCACCACTTGGGATGCACTGCAGTGAGTCCAGAGAGTGCACTTGCACCACTGGGGATGCACTGCAGTGAGTCCAGAGAGTGCACTGGCACCACTGGGGATGCAGTGCAGTGAGTCCAGAGAGTGCACTGGCACCACTGGGGATGCAGTGCAGTGAGTCCAGAGAGTGCACTGGCACCACTGGGGATGCAGTGCAGTGAGTCCAGAGAGTGCACTGGCACCACTGGGGATGCACAGCAGTGAGTCCAGAGAGTGCACGCGCTCCACTGGGGATGCAGTGCAGTGAGTCCAGAGAGTGCACTGGCACCATTGGAGATGCAGTGCAGTGAGTCCAGAGAGTGCACTGGCACCACTGGGGATGCAGTGCAGTGAGTCCAGAGAGTGCACTGGCACCACTGGGGATGCACTGCAGTGAGGCCAGAGAGTTCACTGGCACCAATGGAGATGCACTTCAGTGAGTGCAGAGACTGCACTGGCACCACTGGGGATGCAGTGCAGTGAGTCCAGTGAGTGTACTGGCACCACTGGGGATGCACTGCAGTGAGTCCAGAGAGTGCATTGGCACCACTTGGGATGCAGTGCAGTGAGTCCAGAGAGTGCAATGGCACCACTTGGGATGCACTGCAGTGAGTCCAGAGAGTGCACGGGCACCACTGGGGATGCACTGCAGTGAGTCCAGAGAGTGCACTGGCACCACTGGGGATGCAGTGCAGTGAGTCCAGAGAGTGCACTGGCACCACTGGGGATGCAGTGCAGTGAGTCCAGAGAGTGCACTGGCACCACTGGGGATGCAGTGCAGTGAGTCCAGAGAGTGCACTGGCACCACTGGGGATGCACAGCAGTGAGTCCAGAGAGTGCATTGGCACCACTGGGGATGCAGTGCAGTGAGTACAGGGAGTGCACTGGCACCATTGGAGATGCAGTGCAGTGAGTCCAGAGAGTGCACTGGCAGCACTGGGGATGCAGTGCAGTGAGTCCAGAGAGTGCACTGGCACCGCTGGGGATGCACTGCAGTGAGTCCAGAGAGTTCACTGGCACCACTGGAGATGCACTTCAGTGAGTGCAGAGACTGCACTGGCACCACTGGGGATGCAGTGCAGTGAGTCCAGTGAGTGTACTGGCACCACTGGGGATGCACTGCAGTGAGTCCAGAGAGTGCATTGGCACCACTGGGGATGCAGTGCAGTGAGTCCAGAGAGTGCACTTGCACCACTGGGGATGCAGTGCAGTGAGTCCAGAGAGTGCACTGACACCACTGGGGATGCAGTGCAGTGAGTCCAGAGAGTGCACTGGCACCACAGGTGATGCACAGCAGTGAGTCCACAGAGTGCACTGGCAGCACTGGGGATGCAGTGCAGTGAGTCCAGAGAGTGCACTGGCACCACTGGGGATGCAGTGCAGTGAGTCCAGAGAGTGCACTGGCACCACTGGGGATGCACAGCAGTGAGTCCAGAGAGTGCATTGGCACCACTGGGGATGCAGTGCAGTGAGTCCAGAGAGTGCACTGGCACCATTGGAGATGCAGTGTAGTGAGTCCAGAGTGTGCACTGGCACCACTGGGGATGCAGTGCAGTGAGTCCAGAGAGTGCACTGGCACCACTGGGGATGCACTGCAGTGAGTCCAGAGAGTTCACTGGCACCACTGGAGATGCACTTCAGTGAGTGCAGAGACTGCACTGGCACCACTGGGGATGCACTGCAGTGAGTCCAGTGAGTGTACTGGCACCACTGGGGATGCACTGCAGTGAGTCCACAGAGTGCAATGGCACCACTTGGGATGCACTGCAGTGAGTCCAGAGAGTGCACTTGCACCACTGGGGATGCACTGCAGTGAGTAGAGAGTGCACTTGCACCACTGGGGATGCGGTGCAGTGAGTCCAGAGAGTGCACTGGCACCACTGGGGATGCAGTGCAGTGAGTCCAGAGAGTGCACTGGCACCAATGGGGATGCACTTCAGTGAGTCCACAGAGTGCACTGGCACCACTGGCGATGCAGTGCAGTGAGTCCAGAGAGTGCACTGGCACCATTGGAGATGCAGTGCAGTGAGTCCAGAGAGTGCACTGGCACCACTGGGGATGCAGTGCAGAGAGTCCAGAGAGTGCACTGGCACCACTGGGGATGCAGTGCAGTGAGTCCAGAGAGTGCACTGGCACCACTGGGGATGCACTGCAGTGAGTCCAGAGAGTTCACTGGCACCACTGGGGATGCACTTCAGTGAGTGCAGAGACTGCACTGGCACCACTGGGGATGCAGTGCAGTGAGTCCAGTGAGTGTACTGGCACCACTGGGGATGCACTGCAGTGAGTCCAGAGAGTGCACTGGCACCACTTGGGATGCACTGCAGTGAGTCCAGAGAGTGCACTTGCACCACTGGGGATGCAGTGCAGTGAGTCCAGAGAGTGCACTGGCACCACTGGGGATGCAGTGCAGTGAGTCCAGAGAGTGCACTGGCACCACTGGGGATGCACAGCAGTGAGTCCACAGAGTGCACTGGCACCACTGGGGATGCAGTACAGTGAGTCCAGAGAGTGCACTGGCACCACTGGGGATGCACTGCAGTGAGTCCTGAGAGTGCTCTTGCACCACTGGCGATGCAGTGCAGTGAGTCCAGAGAGTGCACTAGCACCACTGGGGATGCAGTGCAGTCAGTCCAGTGAGTGTACTGGCACCACTGGGGATGCACTGCAGTGAGTCCAGAGAGTGCACTGGCACCACTGAGAATGCACTTCAGTGAGTCCAGAGAGTGCACTGGCACCACTGGGGATGCACTGCAGTGAGTCCACAGAGTGCACTGGCACCACTGGGGATGCAGTGCAGTGAGTCCAGAGAGTGCACTGGCACCACTGGGGATGCACTTCACTGAGTCCAGAGAGTGCACGGGCTCCACTGGGAATGCACTGCAGTGAGTCCACAGAGTGCACTGGCACCACTGGGGATGCAGTGCAGTGAGTCCAGAGAGTGCACTGGCACCAATGGTGATGCAGTATAGTGAGTCCAGTGAGTGCACTGGCACCACTGGGGATGCAGTGCAGTGAGTCCAGAGAGTGCACTGCCACCACTGGGGATGCACTGCAGTGAGTCCAGAGAGTGCACTGGCACCACTGATGATGCAGTACAGTGAGTCCAGTGAGTGCACTGGCACCACTGGGGATGTAGTGCAGTGACTCGAGAGAGTGCACTGGCACCACTGGGGATGCAGTGCAGTGACTCCAGAGAGTGCACTGGCACCACTTGGGATGCAGTGCAGTGAGTCCAGAGAGTGCACTGGCACCACTGGGGATGCAGTGCAGTGAGTCCAGAGAGTGCATTGGCACCACTGGGGATGCAGTGCAGTGAGTCCAGAGAGTGCACTGGCACCACTGGGGATGCACTGCAGTGAGTCCACAGAGTGCACTGGTACCACTGGGGATGCAGTGCAGTGAGTCCAGAGAGTGCACTGGCACCACTGGGGATGCACTGCAGTGAGTCCAGAGAGTGCACTGGCACCACTGGGGATGCAGTGCATTGAGTCCAGAGAGTGCACTGGCACCACTGGGGATGCAGTGCAGTGAGTCCAGAGAGTGCACTGGCACCACTGGGGATGCAGTGCAGTGAGTCCAGAGAGTGCACTGGCACCACTGGGGATGCACTGCAGTGAGTCCAGAGAGCGCACTGGCACCACTGGGGATGCACTGCAGTGAGTCCACAGAGTGTACTGGCACCACTGAGAATGCACTTCAGTGAGTCCAGAGAGTTCACTGGTACCACTGGGGATGCACTGCAGTGAGTCCAGAGAGTGCACTAGCACCACTGGGGATGCAGTGCAGTGAGTCCAGAGAGTGCACTGGCACCAATGGGGATGCACAGCAGTGAGTCCACAGAGTGCACTGGCACCACTGGGGATGCAGTACAGTGAGTCCAGAGAGTGCACTGGCACCACTGGGGATGCACTGCAGTGAGTCCAGAGAGTGCTCTTGCACCACTGGCGATGCAGTGCAGTGAGTCCAGAGAGTGCACTAGCACCACTGGGGATGCAGTGCAGTCAGTCCAGTGAGTGTACTGGCACCACTGGGGATGCACTGCAGTGAGTCCAGAGAGTGCACTGGCACCACTGAGAATGCACTTCAGTGAGTCCAGAGAGTGCACTGGCACCACTGGGGATGCACTGCAGTGAGTCCACAGAGTGCACTGGCACCACTGGGGATGCAGTGCAGTGAGTCCAGAGAGTGCACTGGCACCACTGGGGATGCAGTGCAGTGAGTCCAGAGAGTGCACGGGCTCCACTGGGGATGCACTGCAGTGAGTCCACAGAGTGCACTGCCACCACTGGGGATGCACTGCAGTGAGTCCAGAGAGTGCACTGGCACCACTGATGATGCAGTACAGTGAGTCCAGTGAGTGCACTGGCACCACTGGGGATGTAGTGCAGTGACTCGAGAGAGTGCACTGGCACCACTGGGGATGCAGTGCAGTGACTCCAGAGAGTGCACTGGCACCACTTGGGATGCAGTGCAGTCAGTCCAGAGAGTGCACTGGCACCACTGGGGATGCACTGCAGTGAGTCCAGAGAGTGCACTGGCACCACTGGGGATGCAGTGCAGTGAGTCCAGAGAGTGCACTGGCACCACTGGGGATGCACTGCAGTGAGTCCACAGAGTGCACTGGTACCACTGGGGATGCAGTGCAGTGAGTCCAGAGAGTGCACTGGCACCACTGGGGATGCACTGCAGTGAGTCCAGAGAGTGCACTGGCACCACTGGGGATGCAGTGCAGTGAGTCCAGAGAGTGCACTGGCACCACTGGGGATGCAGTGCAGTGAGTCCAGAGAGTGCACTGGCACCACTGGGGATGCAGTGCAGTGAGTCCAGAGAGTGCACTGGCACCACTGGGGATGCACTGCAGTGAGTCCAGAGAGCGCACTGGCACCACTGGGGATGCACTGCAGTGAGTCCACAGAGTGTACTGGCACCACTGAGAATGCACTTCAGTGAGTCCAGAGAGTTCACTGGTACCACTGGGGATGCACTGCAGTGAGTCCAGAGAGTGCACTAGCACCACTGGGGATGCAGTGCAGTGAATCCAGTGAGTGCACTGGCACCACTGGGGATGCAGTGCAGTGAGTCAAGAGAGTGCACTGGCACCACTGGGGATGCACTGCAGTGAGCCCAGAGAGTGCACTGGCACCACTGGGGATGCGGTGCCGGGAGTCCAGAAAGTGCACTGGCACCACTGGGGATGCAGTGCTGTGAGTCCAGAGAGTGCACTGGCACCACTGGGGATGCAGTGCAGTGAGTCCAGAGAGTGCACTGGCACCACTGGGGATGCACTGCAGTGAGTCCAGAGAGTGCACTGGCACCACAGGGGATGCAGTGCAGTGAGTCCAGAGAGTGCACTGGCACCACTGGTGATGCACTGCAGTTACTCCAGAGAGTGCACTGGCACCACTGGGGATGCGGTGCGGTGAGTCCAGAGAGTGCACTGGCACCACTGGGGATGCAGTGCAGTCAGTCCAGTGAGTGTACTGGCACCACTGGGGATGCACTGCAGTGAGTCCAGAGAGTGCAGTGGCACCACTAGGGATGCCCTTCAGTGAGTCCAGAGAGTGCACTGGCACCACTGGGGATGCACTGCAGTGAGTCCACAGAGTGCACTAGCACCACTGGGGATGCAGTGCAGTGACTCCAGAGAGTGCACTGGCACCACTGGGGATGCACTTCAGTGAGTCCAGAGAGTGCACTGGCACCACTGGGGATGCACTGCAGTGAGTCCAGAGAGTGCATTGGCACCACTGGGGATGCAGTGCAGTGAGTCCAGAGAGTGCACTGGCACCACTGGGGATGCACTGCAGTGAGTCCACAGAGTGCACTGGTACCACTGGGGATGCAGTGCAGTGAGTCCAGAGAGTGCACTGGCACCACTGGTGATGCACTGCAGTGAGTCCAGAGAGTGCACTGGCACCACTGGGGATGCAGTGCAGTGAGTCCAGAGAGTGCACTGGCACCACTGGGGATGCAGTGCAGTGAGTCCAGAGAGTGCACTGGCAGCACTGGGGATGCAGTGCAGTGAGTCCAGAGAGTGCACTGGCACCACTGGGGATGCATTGCAGTGAGTCCAGAGAGCGCACTGGCACCACTGGGGATGCACTGCAGTGAGTCCACAGAGTGCACTGGCACCACTGAGAATGCACTTCAGTGAGTCCACAGAGTGCACTGGTACCACTGGGGATGCACTGCAGTGAGTCCAGAGAGTGCACTAGCACCACTGGGGATGCAGTGCAGTGAATCCAGTGAGTGCACTGGCACCACTGGGGATGCAGTGCAGTGAGTCAAGAGAGTGCACTGGCACCACTGGGGATGCACTGCAGTGAGCCCAGAGAGTGCACAGGCACCACTGGGGATGCGGTGCCGGGAGTCCAGAGAGTGCACTGGCACCACTGGGGATGCAGTGCAGTGAGTCCAGAGAGTGCACTGGCAGCACTGGGGATGCAGTTCAGTGAGTCCAGAGAGTGCACTGGCACCACTGGGGATGCACTGCAGTGAGTCCAGAGAGTGCTCTGGCACCACTGGGGCTGCAGTGCAGTGAGTCCAGAGAGTGCACTGGCACCACTGGGGATGCAGTGCAGTGAGTCCAGAGAGTGCACTGGCACCACTGGTGATGCACTGCAGTTACTCCAGAGAGTACACTGGCACCACTGGGGATGCGGTGCAGTGAGTCCAGAGAGTGCACTGGCACCACTGGGGATGCAGTGCAGTCAGTCCAGTGAGTGTACTGGCACCACTGGGGAAACACTGCAGTGAGTCCAGAGAGTGCACTGGCACCACTGAGAATGCCCTTCAGTGAGTCCAGAGAGTGCACTGGCACCACTGGGGATGCACTGCAGTGAGTCCACAGAGTGCACTAGCACCACTGGGGATGCAGTGCAGTGAGTCCAGAGAGTGCACTGGCACCACTGGGGATGCACTTCAGTGAGTCCAGAGAGTGCACTGGCACCACTGGGGATGCACTGCAGTGAGTCCAGAGAGTGCACTGCCACCACTCGGGATGCAGTGCAGTGAGTCCAGAGAGTGCACTGGCACCACTGGGGATGCACTGCAGTGAGTCCAGTGAGTGCACTGGCACCACTGGGGATGCAGTGCAGTGAGTGCAGAGAGTGCACTGGCGCCACTGGACATGCAGTGCAGTGAGTCCAGAGAGTGCAGTGGCACCACTGGGGATGCAGTGCAGTGAGTCCAGAGAGTGCACTGGCAGCACAGAGGATGCAGTGCAGTGAGTCCAGAGAGTGCTCTGGCACCACTGGGGATGCAGTGCAGTGAGTCCAGAGAGTGCACTGGCACCACTGGGGATGCAGTGCAGTGAGTCCACAGAGTGCACTGCCACCACTGGGGATGCACTTCAGTGAGTCCACAGAGTGCACTGGCACCACTGGTGATGCACTGCAGTGAGTCCAGAGAGTGCACTGGCACCACTGGGGATGCACTGCAGTGAGTCCAGAGAGTGCACTGCCACCACTCGGGATGCACTGCAGTGAGTCCAGAGAGTGCACTGGCACCACTGGGGATGCACTGCAGTGAGTCCAGTGAGTGCACTGGCACCACTGGGGATGCAGTGCAGTGAGTGCAGAGAGTGCACTGGCGCCACTGGACATGCAGTGCAGTGAGTCCAGAGAGTGCAGTGGCACCACTGGGGATGCAGTGCAGTGAGTCCAGAGAGTGCACTGGCAGCACTGGGGATGCAGTGCAGTGAGTCCAGAGAGTGCACTGGCAATACTGGGGATGCAGTGCAGTGAGTCCAGAGAGTGCACTGGCACCACTGGGGCTGCAGTGCAGTGAGTCCAGAGAGTGCACTGGCACCACTGGGGATGCAGTGCAGTGAGTCCAGAGAGTGCTCTGGCACCACTGGGGATGCACTGAAGTGAGTCCAGAGAGTGCACTGGCACCACTGGGGATGCAGTGCAGTGAGTCCAGAGAGTGCACTGGCAACACTGGGGTTGCAGTGCAGTGAGTCCAGAGAGTGCACTGGCACCACTGGGGATGCAGTGCAGTGAGTCCAGAGTGTGCACTGGCACGACTGGGAATGCAGTGCAGTGAGTCCAGAGATTGCACTGGCACCACTGTAGATGCACTTCAGTGAGTCCAGAGAGTGCACTGGCACCACAGGTGATGCACTGCAGTGAGTCCAGAGAGTGCACTGGCACCACTGGGGATGCAGTGCAGTGAGTCCAGAGAGTGCACTGGCACCACTGGGGATGCACTGCAGTGAGTCCAGAGAGTGCACTGGCACCAGAGGGAATGCACTGCAGTGAGTCCAGTGAGTGCACTGGCACCACTGGGTATGCAGTGCAGTGAGTCCAGAGAGTGCACTGGCACAACTGGGGATGCAGTGCAGTGAGTCCAGAGAGTGCAGTGGCACCACTCGGGATGCACTGCAGTGAGTCCAGAGAGTGCACAGGCAGCACTGGGGATGCAGTGCAGTGAGTCCAGAGAGTGCACTGGCACCACTGGGGATGCAGTGCAGTGAGTCCAGAGAGTGCACTGGCACCACTGGGGATGCAGTGCAGTGAGTCCAGTGAGTGTACTGGCACCACTGGGGATGCACTGCAGTGAGTCCAGAGAGTGCACTGGCACCACTGAGAATGCACTTCAGTGAGTCCAGAGAGTGCACTGGCACCACTGTGGATGCAGTGCAGTGAGTCCAGAGAGTGCACAGGCACCACTGAGAATGTACTTCAGTGAGTCCAAAGAGTGCACTGGCACCACTGGGGATGCACTGCAGTGAGTCCAGAGAGTGCACTAGCACCACTGGGAATGCAGTACAGTGAGTCCAGTGAGTGCACTGGCACCACTGGGGATGCACTGCTGTGAGTCCAGAGAGTGCACTGGTACCACTTGGGATGCAGTGCAGTGAGTCCAGAGAGTGCACTGGCACCACTGGGGATGCAGTGCAGTGAGTCCAGAGAGTGCATTGGCACCACTGGGGATGCAGTGCAGTGAGTCCAGAGAGTGCACTGGCACCACTGGGGATGCACTGCAGTCACTCCAGAGAGCGCACTGGCACCACTGGGGATGTAGTGCAGTGACTCGAGAGAGTGCACTGGCACCACTGGGGATGCAGTGCAGTGAGTCCAGAGAGTGCACTGGCACCACTTGGGATGCAGTGCAGTGAGTCCAGAGAGTGCACTGGCACCACTGGGGATGCAGTGCAGTGAGTCCAGAGAGTGCATTGGCACCACTGGGGATGCAGTGCAGTGAGTCCAGAGAGTGCACTGGCACCACTGGGGATGCACTGCTGTGAGTCCAGAGAGTGCACTGGCAGCAGTGGGGATGCACTGCAGTGAGTCCAGAGAGTGCACTGGCACCACTGGGGATGCACTGCAGTGAGTCCAGAGAGTGCAGTGGCACCACTGGGGATGCAGTGCAGTGAGTCCAGAGAGTGCACTGGCACCACTGGGGATGCAGTGCAGTGAGTCCAGAGAGTGCACTGGCACCACTGGGGATGCAGTGCAGTGAGTCCAGAGAGTGCACTGGCAGCACTGGGGATGCAGTGCAGTGAGTCCAGAGAGTGCACTGGCACCACTGGGGATGCACTGCAGTGAGTCCAGAGAGCGCACTGGCACCACTGGGGATGCACTGCAGTGAGTCCAGAGAGTGCACTAACACCACTGGGGAATGCAGTGCAGTGAGTCCAGTGAGTACACTGGCACCACTGGGGATGCAGTGCAGTGAGTCAAGAGAGTGCACTGGCACCACTGGGGATGCAGTGCAGTGAGCCCAGAGACTGCACTGGCACCACTGGGGATGCGGTGCCGGGAGTCCAGAGAGTGCTTTGGCACCACTGGGGATGCACTGCAGTTACTCCAGAGAGTGAACTGGCAACACTGGGGATGCAGTACAGTGAGTCCAGAGAGTGCACGGGCTCCACTGGGGATGCAGTGCAGTGAGTCCAGAGAGTGCACTGGCACCACTGGGGATGCAGTGCAGTGAGTCCAGAGAGTGCACTGACACCACTGGGGATGCAGTGTAGTGAGTGCAGAGAGTGCACTGTGAACACTGGGGATGCAGTGCAGTGAGTCCAGAGAGTGCACTGGCACCACTGGGGATGCAGTGCAGTGAGTCCAGAGAGTGCACTGGCACCACTGGGGATGCACTGCAGTGAGTCCAGAGATTGCACTGGCACCACTGGAGATGCAGTGCAGTGAGTCCAGAGAGTGCACTGGCACCACTGGGGATGCAGTGCAGTGAGTCCAGAGAGTGCACTGGCACCAGAGGGAATGCACTGCAGTGAGTCCAGTGAGTGCACTGGCACCACTGTGGATGCACTGCAGTGAGTCCAGAGAGTGTACTGTCACCACTGGGGATGCAGTACAGTGAGTCCAGAGAGTGTACTGGCACCACTGGACATGCAGTGCAGTGAGTCCAGAGAGTGCACTGGCACCACTGTGGATGCACTTCAGTGACTCCAGAGAGTGCACTGGCTCCACTGGGGATGCAGTGCACTGAGTCCAGAGAGTGCACTGGCACCACTGGGGATGCAGTGCATTGAGTCCAGAGAGTGCACTGGCACAACTGGGGATGCACTTCAGTGAGTCCAGAGAGTGCACTGACACCACTGGGGATGCAGTGCAGTGAGTCCAGAGAGTGCACTGGCACCACTGGGGATGCAGTGCAGTGAGTCCAGAGAGTGCTCTGGCACCACTGGGGATGCACTGCAGTGAGTCCAGAGAGTACACTGGCACCACTGGGGATGCAGTGCAGTGAGTCCAGAGAGTTCACTGGCACCACTGGGGATGCAGTCCAGTGAGTCCAGTGAGTGCACTGGCACCACTGGGGATGCAGTGCAGTGACTGCAGAGAGTACACTGGCACCACCGGGGATTCACTGCAGTGAGTCCAGAGAGTGCACTGGCACCACCTGTGATGCAGTGCAGTGAGTCCAGTGAGTGCACTGGCACCACTGGGGATGCAGTGCTGTGACTCCAGAGAGCGCACTGGCACCACTGGGGATGCAGTGCAGTCAGTCCAGTGAGTGCACTGGCACCACTGGGGGTGCAGTACAGTGAGTCCAGAGAGTGCACTGACACCACTGAGGATGCACTGCAGTGATTCCAGACAGTGCACTGGCACCACTGGGGATGCAGTGCAGTGAGTCCAGAGAGTGCACTGGCACCACTGGGATGCAGTGCAGTGAGACCAGAGAGTGCACTGGCACCACTGGGGATGCACTGCAGTGAGTCCAGAGAGTGCACTGGCACCACTGGGGATGCACTGCAGTTAGTCCAGAGAGTGCACTGTCACCACTGGGGATGCAGTACAGTGAGTCCACATAGTGCACTGGCACCAGTGGGGATGCAGTACAGTGAGTCCAGAGAGTGCACTGGCACCACTGGGGATGCACTGCAGTGAGTCCAGAGAGTGCACTGGCACCACTGGGGATGCACTTGAGTGACTCCACAGAGTGCACTGGCAACACTGGGGATGCAGTGCAGTGAGTCCAAAGACTTCACTGGCACCACTGTGGATGCAGTGCAGTGAGTCCAGAGAGTGCACTGGCACCACTGGGGATGCAGTGAAGTGAGTGCAGAGAGTGCACTGGCACCACTGGGGATGCACTGCAGTGAGTCCAGAGAGTGCACTGGCACCACTGGGGATGCACTACAGTGAGTCCAGAGAGTGCACTGGCACCACTGGGGATGCAGTGCAGTGAGTCCAGAGAGTGCACTGGCACCACTGGGGATGCAGTGCAGTGAGTCCAGTGAGTGTACTGGCACCACTGGGGATGCAGTGCAGTGAGTCCAGAGAGTGCACTGGCACCACTGGGATGCAGTGCAGTGAGACCAGAGAGTGCACTGGCACCACTGGGGATGCACTGCAGTGAGTCCAGAGAGTGCACTGGCACCACTGGGGATGCACTGCAGTTAGTCCAGAGAGTGCACTGTCACCACTGGGGATGCAGTACAGTGAGTCCACATAGTGCACTGGCACCAGTGGGGATGCAGTACAGTGAGTCCAGAGAGTGCACTGGCACCACTGGGGATGCACTGCAGTGAGTCCAGAGAGTGCACTGGCACCACTGGGGATGCACTTGAGTGACTCCACAGAGTGCACTGGCAACACTGGGGATGCAGTGCAGTGAGTCCAAAGACTTCACTGGCACCACTGTGGATGCAGTGCAGTGAGTCCAGAGAGTGCACTGGCACCACTGGGGATGCAGTGAAGTGAGTGCAGAGAGTGCACTGGCACCACTGGGGATGCACTGCAGTGAGTCCAGAGAGTGCACTGGCACCACTGGGGATGCACTACAGTGAGTCCAGAGAGTGCACTGGCACCACTGGGGATGCAGTGCAGTGAGTCCAGAGAGTGCACTGGCAGCACTGGGGATGCAGTGCAGTGAGTCCAGTGAGTGTACTGGCACCACTGGGGATGCGCTTCAGTGAGCCCAGAGAGTGCACTGGCACCACTGAGAATGCACTTCAGTGAGTCCAGAGAGTGCACTGGCACCACTGGTGATGCACTGCAGTGAGTCCAGAGAGTGCACTGGCACCACTGGGGATGCAGTGCAGTGAGTCCAGAGAGTGCACTGGCACCACTGGTGATGCAGTACAGTGAGTCCAGTGAGTGCACTGGTACCACTGGGCCTGCAGTGCAGTGAGTCCAGAGAGTGCACTGGCACCACTGGGGATGCAGTGAAGTGAGTCCAGAGAGTGCACTGGCACCACCGATGATGCAGTACAGTGAGTCCAGTGAGTGCACTGGCACTACTGGGGATGTAGTGCAGTGACTCGAGAGAGTGCACTGGCACCACTGGGGATGAAGTGCTGTGAGTCCAGAGAGTGCACTGGCACCACTGTGGATGCAGTGCAGTGAGTCCAGAGACTTCACTGGCACCACTGGGAATGCAGTGCAGTGAGTGCAGAGAGTGCACTGGCACCACTGGGGATGCAGTGCAGTGAGTCCAGAGAGTGCACTGGCACCACTGGGGATGCACTGCAGTGAGTCCAGAGAGTGCACTGGCACCACTGGGGATGCACTGCAGTGAGTCCAGAGAGTGCACTGGCACCACTGGGGATGCACTACAGTGAGTCCAGAGATTGCACTGGCACCACTGGGGATGCAGTGCAGTGAGTCCAGAGAGTGCACTGGCACCACTGGTGATGCAGTTTAGTGAGTCCAGAGAGTGCACTGGCACCACTGGGGATGCACTTCAGTGAGTCCAGAGAGTGTACTGACACCACTGGGGATGCGGTGCAGTGAGTCCAGAGAGTGCACTGGCCCCACTGGGGATGCAGTGCAGTGAGTCCAGAGAGTGCTCTGGCACCACTGGGGATGCACTGCAGTGAGTCCAGAGACTGCACTGGCACCACTGGGGATGCACTGCAGTGAGTCCAGAGAGTGCACTGGCACCACTGGGGATGCAGTGCAGTGAGTCCAGAGAGTGCACTGGCACCACTGGTGATGCAGTCCAGTGAGTCCAGTGAATGCACTGGCACCACTGGGGATGCTGTGCAGTGAGTGCAGAGAGTGCACTGGCACCACCTGTGATGCAGTACAGTGTGTCCAGTGAGTGCACTGGCACCACTGGGGATGCAGTGCTGTGACTCCGGAGAGCGCACTGGCACCACTGGGGATGCAGTGCAGTCAGTCCAGTGAGTGCACTGGCACCACTGGGGATGCAGTGCAGTGAGTCCAGAGAGTGCAATGGCACCAATGGGGATGCACTTCAGTGAGTCCAGAGAGTGCACTGGCACCACTGGGGATGCAGTGCAGTGAGTCCAGAGATTGCACTGGCACCACTGGGGATGCAGTGCTGTGACTCCAGAGGGCGCACTGGCACCACTGGGGATGCAGTGCAGTGAGTCCAGAGAGTGCACTGGCACCACTGGGGATGGAGTGCAGTGAGTCCAGAGAGTGCACTGGCACCACTGGGGATGCACTGCAGTGAGTCCAGAGAGTGCACTGGCACCACTGGGGATGCACTGCAGTGAGTCCAGAGAGTGCACTGGCACCACTGGGGATGCACTGCAGTGAGTCCAGAGATTGCACTGGCACCACTGGGGATGCAGTGCAGTGAGTCCAGAGAGTGCACTGGCACCACTGGGGATGCACTACAGTGAGTCCACAGAGTGCACTGGCACCACTGGGGATGCTCTGCAGTGAGTCCAGAGATTGCACTGGCACCACTGGGGATGCAGTGCAGTGAGTCCAGAGAGTGCACTGGCACCACTGGGGATGCAGTGCAGTGAGTTCAGAGAGTGCACTTGCACCACTGGGGATGGGTTTCAAGCCAACTGCATTAACCGCTCATGCTTCTTTCTTATGAGACGTTAGTAAACCAATTACATAGCCTTGTCAAGACTAAATCACAGGTAAAAATCCTGTACATCTCATGTGGCCAACCACTCCCAACTAGGATTCCAAGAACCAGGAGGTTCGGTGAAAATAGGGCTAGTGCTATTAGAGGGGTGATTATTAGGGTAAGCCCTAAGCTGTCTTTAATGGAGAAGTATGGGTGGAATGGGATTTTGTCGCAGTCTGATACGATTCCTAGTGGGTTATTTGAGCCTGATTCGTGTAGGAAGGTTAGGTGGACTAGGGTGATTCCTGCAATTAGGAAGGGCAGTAGGAAGTGGATGGCGAAGAATCGGGTTAAGGTTGGATTGTCTACTGAGAATCCTCCTCAGGCTCATTCTACTAGAGTTTGCCCAATGTACGGGATGGCTGAGAATAGGTTGGTGATTACGGTGGCCCCTCAGAATGACATTTGTCCTCATGGTAGGACATACCCTACGAAGGCAGTTGCTATTAGGGTGAGTAGGAGGATTACTCCTGTGTTTCAGGTTTCTTTGTATAGGTAGGAGCCGTAGTAGAGGCCTCGTCCGATGTGTAAGTAGATGCAGATAAAGAAGAGCGAAGCACCGTTGGCGTGGAGGTTGCGGATGAGCCATCCGTACTGGACGTCTCGGCATGTGTGAGCTACTGAGGAGAAGGCGAGTGAAGTGTCTGCGGTGTAGTGTATGGCTAGTAGCAGGCCTGTTAGGATTTGTGTGGCTAAGCAGATGGCTAGAAGGGAGCCGAAGTTTCATCAGGCAGAGATGTTGGAGGGGGCGGGTAGGTCGATTAGGGAGTTGTTGATTATTTTTAGTAGGGGATGGGATTTGCGGATGTTAGGGGCCATTAGTGAGTCTGTGTGTTATTAGGATTATTACCAGGATGGAGAGGGCGAAGGATCCTAGGTAGGCCTTAATTAGCCCTGTGTGTATTGAGGTTGCGGCTTTGCTTGCGGCTACTTGTAGTTCAGCAAGGCCCTCTGGCCCTATTTTTTCGAGTCAGGAGAGGTCGATCAAGTGTAGGGCAATGTTTTGTCCCTTTTCTAGTAGGTTTTTGGAGAAGAATCGGTGTACTAGGGGGTTGAAGTACCCTAATGCAGAGGAGAAGTTTATGAGGGGGTTTGGTTTGGGGTGAGTGAGGGTGTGTGTTATGTTCGATAGTTCTAGGGCTAGGATGATTCCTAGGATTGTTATGAGGATGGCAGCGGTTTTGGTGATAAGGGGTATGGTTATTGGGGGGGTTTTGGTTGGTGTGATGAAAGAGGTAATGATTATTCCTGCTGTAATGCTGCCTAGGGCGAGTCGGGTTAGGGGGGCGGTGATTAGTGGGTTGTTTTCGTTTATTGATACTATTGGGGGGATTCGGGTTTGTCCAGCTTGGACTAGGATGGTTATGCGGATGCTGTAGGTTGCGGTGAATGCTGTGGCTATAAGGGTTAGGAGTAGGGCTCAAGTATTTAGGTATGATGTGTTTAAGCTTTCGATGATGAGGTCTTTTGAGTAGAATCCGGCTAGGAATGGGGTTCCTATCAGCGCCAGGTTTCCGATGGTTAGGCAGGAAGTAGTGACTGGGAGTATTTTCTGTAGGCCTCCTATCTTTCGGATATCTTGTTCTCCGTTTAGGTTGTGGATGATAGACCCTGAGCATAGGAATAGTATGGCTTTAAAGAAGGCATGGGTTGAGATGTGTAGGAAGGCTAGTTGTGGGAGGTTTAGTCCGATAGTGACTATTATTAGTCCTAGTTGGCTGGATGTTGAGAAAGCAATGATTTTTTTGATGTCATTTTGGGTTAGGGCGCATGTGGCAGCGAATAGGGTTGATAGAGCACCTAGGCATAGGCAGGCAGTTAGGGCTGTCTGGTTGGTGGCTAGCAGGGGGTGCATGCGGATGAGCGGGAAGATTCCGGCTACTACTATGGTACTGGAGTGCAGTAGGGCTGATACTGGGGTGGGGCCTTCTATTGCTGCGGGCAGTCATGGGTGGAGTCCAAATTGGGCGGATTTTCCTGCGGCTGCGAGGATTAATCCTATGAGGGGGAGGATTGGGGTTTGGTGGGGGTGTACGGCTTGTTGGATCTCTCAGGTGTTGAATGTTGAAGCTAGTCATGCTATGCTCAGGGTCAGTCCGATGTCTCCGATTCGGTTGTAGATTACGGCTCGTAGGGCGGCGGTGTTGGCATCTGCTCGGCCTTGTCATCAGCCGATGAGAAGGAAGGACATGATTCGTACTCCTTCCCAGCCTACGAATAGGAGGAATATGTTGTTTGCGGTTGTTAGGAGGAGTATGGCGACTAGGAATGTCAGTAGGTAGGTGAAAAATTTTGTTACGTATGGCTCTGAGGCCATGTATCATATGGCGAATTGTAGGATTGATCATGTTACAAATAGGGCGATTGGAAGAAATGTTATTGAGTATTGGTCTATTTTTAGGCTCAGGGGGATTTTAAAGTTTATAATGAATTTTCACTCCCAGTGGCAGGTGACAGATTCTACTCCCGAGTAGATGAATGCGGTTGTAGGGGCTAGGCTAATTAGGAATGCGGTTTTAACAGCGCGGGTGGTGGCTTGTGGGGTGTTTTTAAAGTTTTTAAATAGAAATGGCAGGATGATTGGGGTTAGGAGGATTGTCAGCGTGAGTAGTGTGAGGGAGTTGATTAGTAGTGTGGGGTTCACTACTTTTACTTGGATTTGCACCAAGATGGGTGGTTCCTAAGACCAGTGGATTGCTGTTATCCTTTAAAAGTAAGGGGGCTGAGGTTTTAGGCTCAGATGTAAGAGTTAGCAGCTCTTGTTGGTTAAACCCTCCCCTCGGCAGGTAAGAAGGTTTGAACTTCTATTCTTAGAATCACAGTCTAATGTTTGGTTTAAACTATACTTGCATGAGGGGATTCCGGAGATCAGTTCGGGTTTGAGGATTAGGAGGAATATTGGGATAATGTGGAGTGTTATGAGCAGGTGTTCTCGCGTGGTTGAGTTTTGCATAGATGTGATGTGGGAGGGGATTGAGCCTCGTTGGGTCATTAGTAGTATGAATAAGGTGTAGGAGGCGGTTAGTAGGGTTGCGATTCCTGTTAGGATGATCGTGAAGGCAGATCAGTTGAATAAGGTGATTATAATGGTTAGCTCTGCTATGAGGTTTGTTGTTGGGGGTAAGGCTATGTTTGTTAGATTGGCCAGCAATCATCAGGTAGCTATGAGTGGTAGGAGAGGTTGTAGGCCTCGTGTGAGTAGTAGAATTCGGCTGTGCGTACGTTCATAGTTTGTGTTGGCTAGGCAGAATAGTATGGAGGAAGTTAGTCCATGGGAAATTATTAGGATCATTGCCCCTGAGAATGATCAGTGGGTTTGGATTATTCCTGCGGCGATAACTAGGCCTATGTGGCTAACGGATGAATAAGCGATTAGTGATTTTAGGTCTGTCTGTCGTAGGCAGATTGAGCTAGTCATTAGGGCGCCTCATAGGGCCAGGGTTAGGAAGGGGTAGTGCAGGAGGTTGGACAGTGGGCCCATAAATAGAGTGACTCGTATAATTCCGTATCCTCCTAGCTTTAGTAGTAGGGCGGCGAGGAGTATTGAGCCTGCGATGGGTGCTTCTACGTGGGCTTTTGGCAGTCAGAGGTGTAGGCCGTATAGTGGGGCTTTTACTATGAATGCTATGAGCAGTGCTAGACCTGATAGTATTCCTGTCCATGAGGTGGATAGGGTTGGGTGGGTTAGTTGTAGGGTTGGCAGGTGCAGGGTGCCAATTTTCACGTATAGGTGTATGATTGTGATTAGCAGGGGTAGAGAGCTTACTGGCGTGTAGAATAGCAGGTAGATGCCAGCGCTTAGGCGTTCTGGTTGGTTCCCCCATCGGGTGATTAAGATTAGGGTGGGAATGAGGGTTGCTTCAAATGAGATGTAAAATAGTGCTAGTTCTGTGGTGGAAAAGGCTAGTAGGATGAATGGCTGGACTGCGACTAAGGTTGAGATAAAGATTCGTTTGCGTTGTAGGGGTTCTTGTTGCAGGTGGTTTTGGCTTGCTATGATTATGAGTGGGAGTAGTCAGCAGGATAGTACTAGGAGGGGGGATGAGATTTGGTCAATTCCTGTTCAGTTGGATAAAAATTTGTAGGGGTAGTAGGTTGGGATTAATCACTGTAGGCTTAGGGCAGCGATTAGGAGGCTGTATAAGGTGGTGTTAGTCCATAGAAATTTTGGTGGAGACAGCAGGGCTGTTGGAAGAAGTATGATTGTGGGTAGGATGATTTTTAGCATTGCAGGAGGTTTAGGTTGTGTAGATGGTCGGAACCATGTGTGCGGGTGGAGGCTACTAGGATGGCCAGGCCTGTGCCCGCCTCACACGCTGAGAAGGTTAGCATGAGAATTGGTACCATGGTGAATGAGGAGACTTGGTTTTCGATGGATCATATTGATAGGCCTACGAATATCGATAATATTATGCTTTCAAGGCATAGTAGGGCGGATACTAGGTGGGTTCGGTGGAAGGCTAGTCCTAGTCCGCTGAAAATGAAGGCTGAGTAGAAGCTTAAATGTAGGGGCGACATAAGAAAGTTACAGGGTTGGCTGTAATCTGCTGGGTCGAAACCAGCTATCTTTTTGGTTAGACTAACTTTCTGTTATTCTGCTCATTCTAGGCCCCCTTGAATTCACTCGTAGGCCAGTCCGAGTGTTAGGAGAAGGAGGATCGCTACAGTTCAGGTGAGGGTCATTAGGGGGGATTGGAGTTGGACGGCTCATGGCAGGGGGAGTAGGAGGGCGATTTCTAGGTCGAATAGGATGAACAGGATGGCTACTGAGGAAGAATCGGACTGAGAATGGTAATCGAGCAGATCCAAGTGGGTCGAATCCACATTCGTACGGTGAGAGTTTCTCTGAGTCGGGGTTTATTTGGGCGAGTCAGAAGTTTAATGCGGTTAGGGCGGCGCTTAGGATTGATGATAGGGCGAATATGAACATGAGTGCGTTCATTGCTCTCCTCTGGGTTTATACCAGATTCTAGAGATTGGAAGTCAATTGTAATTAATATACTAGAAGAGCAAGATCCTCATCAGTAGATGGTTATGTAGAGGAATAGTCAGATGACGTCTACGAAGTGTCAGTATCAGGCTGCTGCCTCGAATCCGAAGTGGTGGTCTGATGTAAAGTGGAACTTGATCAGTCGGAAGAGGAAGACGGTCAGGAAGGAGGATCCGATGATTACGTGGAGTCCGTGGAATCCAGTGGCAACGAAGAAGGTAGATCCGTAGACGCTATCGGCGATTGAGAATGGGGCTTCGTGGTATTCTATTGCTTGTAGGGCTGTGAAGTAGAATCCCAGGAGGATCGTTAGGGTTAGGGCGTGGATGGCGTGTTTTCGGTTTCCTTCTGTGATGCTGTGATGGGCTCACGTTACGGTAACGCCTGAGGCTAGTAGGATGGCTGTGTTTAGTAGGGGGACTTCTATCGGGTTGAGTGGTTTAATTCCTGTTGGGGGTCATTGGCCTCCTAGTTCTGGGGTTGGGGCCAGGCTCGAGTGGAAGAACGCTCAGAAGAACCCTAAGAAGAAGAATGCTTCGGATGTGATGAAAAGGATTATGCCGTATCGTAGGCCTTTTTGGACTGTGGGAGTGTGATGGCCTTGGAAGGTGCTTTCTCGTACAATGTCTCGTCATCATTGGAGTATTACTAGGAGTATTGAGATGAGGCCTAGGGTTAGTAGTATGGATGAGTTGTAGTGGAATCACATGATTAATCCTGAGGTTGTGAGTAGGGCGGCGGCTGCCCCGAAGATTGGTCAAGGGCTTGGGTCAACTATGTGGTATGAGTGTGCTTGGTGTGCCATTAGATGTTTTCTTGTAAGTATAGGCTTAGAAGGAGCACGAAGACGTAGGCCTGGATTATGGCTACTGCTACTTCTAGGATGGTTAGGAGTAGTAGGATGATTATTGTTAGGATGGATACTGCAGGAAGGGTGGGTATTAATGCAATGGAGGCTGTAGAGATGAGTTGGATGAGTAAGTGTCCTGCTGTAAGGTTGGCTGTAAGGCGGACTCCGAGGGCTAGGGGGCGGATTAGTAGGCTGGTTGTTTCGATCAGGATTAGTGCGGGGATTAGGGGTGTAGGGGTACCTTCGGGTAATAGGTGGGCTAAAGAGGCTGATGGTTGGTTTCGTAGGCCTGTTAGTAGTGTGGCGAGCCATAGTGGGAAGGCTAGGGCTATGTTCATAGATAGTTGGGTGGTTGGGGTGAATGTATATGGAAGGAGGCCTAGAAGGTTGATTGTAAGAAGTATGATTATTAGGGATGTAAATATTATGGCTCATTTGTGGCCATTTTTGTTGAGTGGGACTATTAGTTGTTTTGTGATTAGGTGAAGGAGTCATGTTTGGATAGTAGAAAGGCGGTTGTTGATTCATCGGTTGTTTGGGGACGGGAATAGTAGGGCTGGGAAGAGTAGGGATAGTAGGATTAAGGGGATGCCAAATAGATTGGGGCTGGAAAATTGGTCAAAGAAGCTTAGGTTCATGGTCAGGATCATGGTGTGGGTTTGGTAGTGAGGGAGGTCTTATTTGATGGGGGGTTGGTTGTGGTGAAGGCTAGTAGTTTTGGTTGGATGAGGAGTGCTAGGGTTAATCAGGTTATAATTATGATTGAAAATCATGGTGCGGGGTTAAGCTGTGGCATATCATTAAGGAGGGGGAAGTCCCTCTTTGGCTAGCTTAAAAGGCTAGTGCTGTTGCATAGCTTCTTAATGATTAGGATGATGATAGAAGGGACGATCAGGCCTCGAAATGTGGGAGTGGGGTTGATTCTACTACAATGGGTATGTAGCTGTGATTAGCCCCGCAAATTTCTGAGCATTGTCCGTAAAAAATCCCAGGCCGGGTGGTAATGAATGAAGTTTGGTTTAGTCGGCCTGGGATTGCGTCTGTTTTAACTCCGAGCGTTGGGACTGCTCAGGAGTGGAGTACGTCTCCTGCAGTAATGATCACGCGGATGGGGGATTCTATTGGGATAACTACGCGGTGGTCAACTTCTAGCAGTCGGAAGTGGCCGTTGGGTAAGTCTGGGGTGGGCACTATGTAGGAGTCGAATGATAGGTCTTTGAAGTCTGTGTATTCGTAGCTTCAGTATCATTGGTGGCCGATGGCTTTTAGGGTGAGGTCTGGTTCGTCGATTTCGTCCATTATGTAGAGGATTTGTAGGGATGGGAGGGCGAGGAGTACCAGGACGATAGCAGGTAGGATTGTCCAGATCAGCTCTACTTCTTGGGCGTCTACAGCATTGGACGAGAGTTTTTCTGTTAGTATGTGGGCTAAAAGGTAGAGAACTAGGCTGCAGATAGCTAGGGCAACGATTAGGGCGTGGTCGTGGAATTCAACGAGTTCTTCTATGATGGGTGATGAGGCGTCTTGGAATCCTAGTTGGGAGTGGTTGGCCACATGAGATGTACAGGATTTTTACCTGTGATTTAGTCTTGACAAGGCTATGTAATTGGTTTACTAACGTCTCATAAGAAAGAAGCATGAGCGGTTAATGCAGTTGGCTTGAAACCAGCATGTGAGGGTTCGATTCCTTCCTTTCTTGTACTTGGACGAAGGCCGGTTCCTCGAAAGTATGGTATGGGGGAGGGCAGCCGTGGATTCATTCAACGTTTGTGGTAGTTAGTTCTGGTTGTAGGACTTTTCGTTTGGCCGGAAAGGCTTCTCAGATGATGAATATTAGTATGATTACGGCTACTATTGAGATTAGGGAGCCGATGGAGGAAATGGTGTTTCATAGTGTGTAGGCGTCGGGATAGTCCGAGTATCGTCGGGGTATTCCTGCTAGGCCTAGGAAGTGCTGGGGGAAGAACGTTAGGTTTACTCTTGTAAATATTACCCCGAAGTGGGCTTTTGCTCATGTTTGGTGTAGGGTAAACCCAGTGAGTAGTGGGAATCAGTGAGTAAATCCTGCTAGAATGGCAAAGACGGCGCCTATGGATAGGACGTAGTGGAAGTGGGCAACTACGTAGTACGTGTCGTGCAGGGCGATGTCTAGGGAAGAGTTTGCAAGAACGATTCCTGTTAATCCTCCGATGGTAAATAGGAAGATAAATCCTAGAGCTCATAGTATTGGGGGGGGTCTCATTTGATTGTTCCTCCGTGCAGGGTGGCTAGTCAGCTAAATACTTTGATTCCGGTAGGGATGGCAATGATTATAGTGGCTGATGTAAAGTAGGCTCGGGTATCAACGTCTATTCCTACTGTAAACATGTGGTGAGCTCAGACGATGAATCCTAGGAAGCCGATGGATAGTATGGCTCAGACTATTCCCATGTAGCCGAAGGGCTCCTTTTTGCCTGAGTAGTACGTGACTACGTGTGAGATGATTCCGAACCCCGGTAGGATCAGAATATAGACTTCTGGGTGTCCGAAGAATCAGAATAGGTGTTGGTACAGGATTGGGTCTCCTCCTCCAGCGGGGTCGAAGAATGTGGTGTTTAGGTTTCGATCAGTTAGTAATATTGTAATACCGGCGGCGAGTACGGGGAGTGATAGAAGGAGTAGGATGGCGGTAATTAGTACGGATCAGACAAATAGTGGGGTTTGGTATTGTGAGAGTGCGGGGGGTTTTATGTTGATGGCTGTGGTGATAAAGTTGATGGCCCCAAGGATGGAGGAGATACCGGCTAAGTGGAGTGAGAAGATAGCCAGGTCTACTGAAGCTCCGGCGTGGGCAAGGTTACCTGCTAGGGGAGGGTAGACAGTTCAGCCTGTGCCGGCGCCAGCTTCTACAGTGGATGAGACTAGTAGTAGGAGGAATGATGGGGGGAGGAGTCAAAAGCTTATGTTGTTTATTCGCGGGAATGCTATGTCGGGGGCACCGATTATGAGGGGGACTACTCAGTTGCCGAATCCTCCGATCATGAGCGGATGCAGTGCAGTGAGTCCAGAGAGTGCACTGGCACCACTGGGCATGCAGTGCAGTGAGTCCAGAGAGTGCACTGGCACCACTGGGGATGCACTTCAGTGACTCCAGAGAGTGCACTGGCACCACTGGGGATGCAGTGCAGTGAGTCCAAAGACTTCACTGGCAAAACTGGGGATGCAGTGCAGTGAGTCCAGAGAGTGCACTGGCACCACTGGGGATGCAGTGCAGTGAGTCCAGAGATTGCACTGGCACCACCGGGGCTGCAGTGCAGTGAGTCCAGAGAGTGCACTGGCACCACTGGGGATGCACTGCAGTGAGTCCAGAGAGTGCACTGGCACCACTGGTGATGCAGTACAGTGAGTCCAGAGAGTGCACTGGCACCACTGGGGATGCACTGCAGTGAGTCCAGAGAGTGCACTGGCACCACTGGGGATGCACTACAGTGAGTCCAGAGATTGCACTGGCACCACTGGGGATGCAGTGCACTGAGTCCAGAGAGTGCACTGGCACCACTGGGGATGCAGTGCATTGAGTCCAGAGAGTGCACTGGCACAACTGGGGATGCACTTCAGTGAGTCCAGAGAGTGCACTGACACGACTGGGGATGCAGTGCAGTGAGTCCAGAGAGTGCACTGGCACCACTGGGGATGCAGTGCAGTGAGTCCAGAGAGTGCTCTGGCACCACTGGGGATGCAGTGCAGTGAGTCCAGAGAGTGCACTGGCACCACTGGGGATGCAGTCCAGTGAGTCCAGTGAGTGCACTTGCACCACTGGGGATGCAGCGCAGTGACTGCAGAGAGTACACTGGCACCACCGGGGATTCACTGCAGTGAGTCCAGAGAGTGCACTGGCACCACCTGTGATGCAGTGCAGTGAGTCCAGTGAGTGCACTGGCACCACTGGGGATGCAGTGCTGTGACTCCAGAGAGCGCACTGGCACCACTGGGGATGCAGTGCAGTGAGTCCAGAGAGTGCACTGGCACCACTGGGGGTGCAGTACAGTGAGTCCAGAGAGTGCACTGACACCACTGGGGATGCAGTGCAGTGAGTCCAGACAGTGCACTGGCACCACTGGGGATGCAGTGCAGTGAGTCCAGAGAGTGCACTGGCACCACTGGGGCTTCAGTGCAGTGAGACCAGCGAGTGCACTGGCACCACTGGGGATGCAGTGCAGTGAGTCCAGAGAGTGCACTGGCACCACTGGGGATGCACTGCAGTTAGTCCAGAGAGTGCACTGTCACCACTGGGGATGCAGTACAGTGAGTCCAGAGAGTGCACTGGCACCAGTGGGGATGCAGTACAGTGAGTCCACAGAGTGCACTGGCACCACTGGACATGCAGTGCAGTGAGTCCAGAGAGTGCACTGGCACCACTGGGGATGCACTTCAGTGACTCCAGAGAGTGCACTGGCACCACTGGGGATGCAGTGCAGTGAGTCCAAAGACTTCACTGGCACCACTGGGGATGCAGTGCAGTGAGTCCAGAGAGTGCACTGGCACCACTGGGGATGCAGTGAAGTGAGTGCAGAGAGTGCACTGGCACCACTGGGGATGCAGTGCAGTGAGTCCAGAGAGTGCACTGGCACCACTGGGGATGCAGTGCAGTGAGTCCAGAGAGTGCACTGGCAGCAGTGGGGATGCAGTGCAGTGAGTCCAGAGAGTGCACTGGCACCACTGGAGATGCAGTGCAGTGAGTCCAGTGAGTGTACTGGTACCAGTGGGGATGCATTTCAGTGAGCCCAGAGAGTGCACTGGCACCACTGAGAATGCACTTCAGTGAGTCCAGAGAGTGCACTGGCACCACTGGGGATGCACTGCAGTGAGTCCAGAGAGTGCACTAGCACCACTGGGGATGCAGTGCAGTGAATCCTGTGAGTACACTGGCACCACTGGGGATGCAGTGCAGTGAGTCCAGAGAGCTCACTGGCACCACTGGGGATGCAGTGCAGTGAGTCCAGAGAGTGCACTGGCACCACTGGAGATGCAGTACAGTGAGTCCAGAGAGTGCACTGGAACCACTGGGGATGCAGTGCAGTGAGTCCAGAGAGTGCACTGGCACCACTGGTGATGCAGTACAGTGAGCCCAGAGAGTGCACTGGCACCACTGGACATGCAGTGCAGTGAGTCCAGAGAGTGCACTGGCACCACTGGGGATGCACTTCAGTGACTCCAGAGAGTGCACTGGCACCACTGGGGATGCAGTGCAGTGAGTCCAAAGACTTCACTGGCACCACTGGGGATGCAGTGCAGTGAGTCCAGAGAGTGCACTGGCACCACTGGGGATGCAGTGAAGTGAGTGCAGAGAGTGCACTGGCACCACTGGGGATGCAGTGCAGTGAGTCCAGAGAGTGCACTGGCACCACTGGGGATGCTGTGCAGTGAGTCCAGAGAGTGCACTGGCAGCAGTGGGGATGCAGTGCAGTGAGTCCAGAGAGTGCACTGGCACCACTGGGGATGCAGTGCAGTGAGTCCAGTGAGTGTACTGGTACCAGTGGGGATGCACTTCAGTGAGCCCAGAGAGTGCACTGGCACCACTGAGAATGCACTTCAGTGAGTCCAGAGAGTGCACTGGCACCACTGGGGATGCACTGCAGTGAGTCCAGAGAGTGCACTAGCACCACTGGGGATGCAGTGCAGTGAATCCTGTGAGTACACTGGCACCACTGGGGATGCAGTGCAGTGAGTCCAGAGAGCTCACTGGCACCACTGGGGATGCAGTGCAGTGAGTCCAGAGAGTGCACTGGCACCACTGGAGATGCAGTACAGTGAGTCCAGAGAGTGCACTGGAACCACTGGGGATGCAGTGCAGTGAGTCCAGAGAGTGCACTGGCACCACTGGCGATGCAGTACAGTGAGTCCAGAGAGTGCACTGGTTCCACTGGGCCTGCAGTGCAGTGAGTCCAGAGAGTGCACTGGCACCACTGGGGATGCAGTGCAGTGAGTCCAGAGAGTGCACTGGCACCACCGATGATGCAGTACAGTGAGTCCAGTGAGTGCACTGGCACCACTGGGGATGTAGTGCAGTGACTCGAGAGAGTGCACTGGCACCACTGGGGATGCAGTGCAGTGAGTCCAGAGAGTGCACTGGCACCACTGGGGATGCACTGCAGTGAGTCCAGAGAGTGCACTGGCAGCAGTGGGGATGCAGTGCAGTGAGTCCAGAGACTTCACTGGCACCACTGGGGATGCAGTGCAGTGAGTCCAGAGAGTGCACTGGCACCACTGGGGATGCAGTGCAGTGAGTACAGAGACTTCACTGGCACCACTGGGGATGCAGTGCAGTGAGTCCAGAGAGTGCATTGGCACCACTGGGGATGCAGTGCAGTGAGTCCAGAGAGTGCACTGGCACCACTGGGGATGCACTGCTGTGAGTCCAGAGAGTGCACTGGCACCACTGGTGATGCAGTACAGTGAGTCCAGAGAGTGCACTGGCACCACTGGGGATGCACTGCAGTGAGTCCAGAGAGTGCACTGGCACCACTGGGGATGCACTACAGTGAGTCCAGAGATTGCACTGGCACCACTGGGGATGCAGTGCAGTGAGTCCAGAGAGTGCACTGGCACCACTGGGGATGCACTGCAGTGAGTCCAGAGAGTGCACTGGCACCACTGGGGATGCACTACAGTGAGTCCAGAGATTGCACTGGCACCACTGGGGATGCAGTGCAGTGAGTCCAGAGAGTGCACTGGCACCACTGGGGATGCAGTCCAGTGAGTCCAGTGAGTGCACTGGCACCACTGGGGATGCAGCGCAGTGACTGCAGAGAGTACACTGGCACCACCGGGGATTCACTGCAGTGAGTCCAGAGAGTGCACTGGCACTACCTGTGATGCAGTGCAGTGAGTCCAGTGAGTGCACTGGCACCACTGGTGATGCAGTGCTGTGACTCCAGAGAGCGCACTGGCACCACTGGGGATGCAGTGCAGTCAGTCCAGTGAGTGCACTGGCACCACTGGGGGTGCAGTACAGTGAGTCCAGAGAGTGCACTGACACCACTGGGGATGCAGTGCAGTGAGTCCAGACAGTGCACTGGCACCACTGGGGATGCACTGCAGTGAGTCCAGAGAGTGCACTGGCACCACTGGGGATGCAGTGCAGTGAGACCAGCGAGTGCACTGGCACCACTGGGGATGCAGTGCAGTGAGTCCAGAGAGTGCACTGGCACCACTGGGGATGCACTGCAGTTAGTCCAGAGAGTGCACTGTCACCACTGGGGATGCAGTACAGTGAGTCCAGAGAGTGCACTGGCACCAGTGGGGATGCAGTACAGTGAGTCCACAGAGTGCACTGGCACCACTGGACATGCAGTGCAGTGAGTCCAGAGAGTGCACTGGCACCACTGGGGATGCACTTCAGTGACTCCAGAGAGTGCACTGGCACCACTGGGGATGCAGTGCAGTGAGTCCAAAGACTTCACTGGCACCACTGGGGATGCAGTGCAGTGATTCCAGAGAGTGCACTGGCACCACTGGGGATGCAGTGAAGTGAGTGCAGAGAGTGCACTGGCAGCAGTGGGGATGCAGTGCAGTGAGTCCAGAGAGTGCACTGGCACCACTGGGGATGCAGTGCAGTGAGTCCAGTGAGTGTACTGGCACCACTGGGGATGCACTTCAGTGAGCCCAGAGAGTGCACTGGCACCACTGAGAATGCACTTCAGTGAGTCCAGAGAGTGCACTGGCACCACTGGGGATGCACTGCAGTGAGTCCAGAGAGTGCACTAGCACCACTGGGGATGCAGTGCAGTGAGTCCAGAGAGTGCACTGGCAGCAGTGGGGATGCAGTGCAGTGAGTCCAGAGAGTGCACTGGCACCACTGGGGATGCAGTGCAGTGAGTCCAGTGAGTGTACTGGTACCAGTGGGGATGCACTTCAGTGAGCCCAGAGAGTGCACTGGCACCACTGAGAATGCACTTCAGTGAGTCCAGAGAGTGCACTGGCACCACTGGGGATGCACTGCAGTGAGTCCAGAGAGTGCACTAGCACCACTGGGGATGCAGTGCAGTGAATCCTGTGAGTACACTGGCACCACTGGGGATGCAGTGCAGTGAGTCCAGAGAGCTCACTGGCACCACTGGGGATGCAGTGCAGTGAGTCCAGAGAGTGCACTGGCACCACTGGAGATGCAGTACAGTGAGTCCAGAGAGTGCACTGGAACCACTGGGGATGCAGTGCAGTGAGTCCAGAGAGTGCACTGGCACCACTGGTGATGCAGTACAGTGAGCCCAGAGAGTGCACTGGCACCACTGGACATGCAGTGCAGTGAGTCCAGAGAGTGCACTGGCACCACTGGGGATGCACTTCAGTGACTCCAGAGAGTGCACTGGCACCACTGGGGATGCAGTGCAGTGAGTCCAAAGACTTCACTGGCACCACTGGGGATGCAGTGCAGTGAGTCCAGAGAGTGCACTGGCACCACTGGGGATGCAGTGAAGTGAGTGCAGAGAGTGCACTGGCACCACTGGGGATGCAGTGCAGTGAGTCCAGAGAGTGCACTGGCACCACTGGGGATGCAGTGCAGTGAGTCCAGAGAGTGCACTGGCAGCAGTGGGGATGCAGTGCAGTGAGTCCAGAGAGTGCACTGGCACCACTGGGGATGCAGTGCAGTGAGTCCAGTGAGTGTACTGGTACCAGTGGGGATGCACTTCAGTGAGCCCAGAGAGTGCACTGGCACCACTGAGAATGCACTTCAGTGAGTCCAGAGAGTGCACTGGCACCACTGGGGATGCACTGCAGTGAGTCCAGAGAGTGCACTAGCACCACTGGGGATGCAGTGCAGTGAATCCTGTGAGTACACTGGCACCACTGGGGATGCAGTGCAGTGAGTCCAGAGAGCTCACTGGCACCACTGGGGATGCAGTGCAGTGAGTCCAGAGAGTGCACTGGCACCACTGGAGATGCAGTACAGTGAGTCCAGAGAGTGCACTGGAACCACTGGGGATGCAGTGCAGTGAGTCCAGAGAGTGCACTGGCACCACTGGTGATGCAGTACAGTGAGTCCAGAGAGTGCACTGGTACCACTGGGCCTGCAGTGCAGTGAGTCCAGAGAGTGCACTGGCACCACTGGGGATGCAGTGCAGTGAGTCCAGAGAGTGCACTGGCACCACCGATGATGCAGTACAGTGAGTCCAGTGAGTGCACTGGCACCACTGGGGATGTAGTGCAGTGAGTCCAGACAGTGCACTGGCACCACTGGGGATGCAGTGCAGTGAGTCCAGAGAGTGCACTGGCACCACTGGGGATGCACTGCAGTGAGTCCAGAGAGTGCACTGGCAGCAGTGGGGATGCAGTGCAGTGAGTCCAGAGACTTCACTGGCACCACTGGGGATGCAGTGCAGTGAGTCCAGAGAGTGCACTGGCACCACTGGGGATGCAGTGCAGTGAGTCCAGAGACTTCACTGGCACCACTGGGGATGCAGTGCAGTGAGTCCAGAGAGTGCATTGGCACCACTGGGGATGCAGTGCAGTGAGTCCAGAGAGTGCACTGGCACCACTGGGGATGCACTGCTGTGAGTCCAGAGAGTGCACTGGCACCACTGGTGATGCAGTACAGTGCGTCCAGAGAGTGCACTGGCACCACTGGGGATGCACTGCAGTGAGTCCAGAGAGTGCACTGGCACCACTGGGGATGCACTACAGTGAGTCCAGAGATTGCACTGGCACCACTGGGGATTCAGTGCAGTGAGTCCAGAGAGTGCACTGGCACCACTGGGGATGCAGTGCAGTGAGTCCAGAGAGTGCACTGGCACCACTGGGGATGCACTTCAGTGAGTACAGAGAGTGCACTGACACCACTGCGGATACAGTGCAGTGAGTCCAGAGAGTGCACTGGCACCACTGGGGATGCAGTGCAGTGAGTCCAGAGAGTGCTCTGGCACCAGTGGGGATGCAGTGCAGTGAGTCCAGAGAGTACACTGGCACCACTGGGGATGCACTTCAGTGACTCCAGAGAGTGCACTGGCACCACTGGGGATGCAGTGCAGTGAGTCCAAAGACTTCACTGGCACCACTGGGGATGCAGTGCAGTGAGTCCAGAGAGTGCACTGGCACCACTGGGGATGCAGTGAAGTGAGTGCAGAGAGTGCACTGGCAGCAGTGGGGATGCAGTACAGTGTGTCCAGTGAGTGCACTGGCACCACTGGGGATGCAGTGCTGTGACTTCGGAGAGCGCACTGGCACCACTGGGGATGCAGTGCAGTCAGTCCAGTGAGTGCACTGGCACCACTGGGGATGCAGTGCAGTGAGTGCAGAGAGTGGAATGGCACCACTGGTGATGCACTTCAGTGAGTCCAGAGAGTGCACTGGCACCACTGGGGATGCAGTGCATTGAGTCCAGAGAGTGCACTGGCACAACTGGGGATGCACTTCAGTGAGTCCAAAGAGTGCACTGACACGACTGGGGATGCAGTGCAGTGACTCCAGAGAGTGCACTGGCACCACTGGGGATGCAGTGCAGTGAGTCCAGAGAGTGCTCTGGCACCACTGGGGATGCAGTGCAGTGAGTCCAGAGAGTGAACTGGCACCACTGGGGATGCAGTCCAGTGAGTCCAGTGAGTGCACTGGCACCACTGGGGATGCAGCGCAGTGACTGCAGAGAGTACACTGGCACCACCGGGGATTCACTGCAGTGAGTCCAGAGAGTGCACTGGCACCACCTGTGATGCAGTGCAGTGAGTCCAGTGAGTGCACTGGCACCACTGGTGATGCAGTGCTGTGACTCCAGAGAGCGCACTGGCACCACTGGGGATGCAGTGCAGTCAGTCCAGTGAGTGCACTGGCACCACTGGGGGTGCAGTACAGTGAGTCCAGAGAGTGCACTGACACCACTGGGGATGCAGTGCAGTGAGTCCAGACAGTGCACTGGCACAACTGGGGATGCACTGCAGTGAGTCCAGAGAGTGCACTGGCACCACTGGGGATGCAGTGCAGTGAGACCAGCGAGTGCACTGGCACCACTGGGGATGCAGTGCAGTGAGTCCAGAGAGTGCACTGGCACCACTGGGGATGCACTGCAGTTAGTCCAGAGAGTGCACTGTCACCACTGGGGATGCAGTACAGTGAGTCCAGAGAGTGCACTGGCACCAGTGGGGATGCAGTACAGTGAGTCCACAGAGTGCACTGGCACCACTGGACATGCAGTGCAGTGAGTCCAGAGAGTGCACTGGCACCACTGGGGATGCACTTCAGTGACTCCAGAGAGTGCACTGGCACCACTGGGGATGCAGTGCAGTGAGTCCAAAGACTTCACTGGCACCACTGGGGATGCAGTGCAGTGATTCCAGAGAGTGCACTGGCACCACTGGGGATGCAGTGAAGTGAGTGCAGAGAGTGCACTGGCAGCAGTGGGGATGCAGTGCAGTGAGTCCAGAGAGTGCACTGGCACCACTGGGGATGCAGTGCAGTGAGTCCAGTGAGTGTACTGGCACCACTGGGGATGCACTTCAGTGAGCCCAGAGAGTGCACTGGCACCACTGAGAATGCACTTCAGTGAGTCCAGAGAGTGCACTGGCACCACTGGGGATGCACTGCAGTGAGTCCAGAGAGTGCACTAGCACCACTGGGGATGCAGTGCAGTGAATCCTGTGAGTACACTGGCACCACTGGGGATGCAGTGCAGTGAGTCCAGAGAGCTCACTGGCACCACTGGGGATGCAGTGCAGTGAGTCCAGAGAGTGCACTGGCACCACTGGAGATGCAGTACAGTGAGTCCAGAGAGTGCACTGGAACCACTGGGGATGCAGTGCAGTGAGTCCAGAGAGTGCACTGGCACCACTGGTGATGCATTACAGTGAGTCCAGTGAGTGCACTGGTACCACTGGGCCTGCAGTGCAGTGAGTCCAGAGAGTGCACTGGCACCACTGGGGATGCAGTGCAGTGAGTCCAGAGAGTGCACTGGCACCACCGATGATGCAGTACAGTGAGTCCAGTGAGTGCACTGGCACCACTGGGGATGTAGTGCAGTGACTCGAGAGAGTGCACTGGCACCACTGGGGATGCAGTGCAGTGAGTCCAGAGAGTGCACTGGCACCACTGGGGATGCAGTGCAGTGAGTCCAGAGAGTGCACTGGCACCACTGGGGATGCAGTGCAGTGAGTCCAGAGACTTCACTGGCACCACTGGGGATGCAGTGCAGTGAGTCCAGAGAGTGCATTGGCACCACTGGGGATGCAGTGCAGTGAGTCCAGAGAGTGCACTGGCACCACTGGGGATGCACTGCTGTGAGTCCAGAGAGTGCACTGGCACCACTGGTGATGCAGTACAGTGAGTCCAGAGAGTGCACTGGCACCACTGGGGATGCACTGCAGTGAGTCCAGAGAGTGCACTGGCACCACTGGGGATGCACTACAGTGAGTCCAGAGATTGCACTGGCACCACTGGGGATGCAGTGCAGTGAGTCCAGAGAGTGCACTGGCACCACTGGGGATGCAGTGCAGTGAGTCCAGAGAGTGCACTGGCACCACTGGGGATGCAGTGCAGTGAGTCCAGAGAGTGCTCTGGCACCAGTGGGGATGCAGTGCAGTGAGTCCAGAGAGTACACTGGCACCACTGGGGATGCACTTCAGTGACTCCAGAGAGTGCACTGGCACCACTGGGGATGCAGTGCAGTGAGTCCAAAGACTTCACTGGCACCACTGGGGATGCAGTGCAGTGAGTCCAGAGAGTGCACTGGCACCACTGGGGATGCAGTGAAGTGAGTGCAGAGAGTGCACTGGCAGCAGTGGGGATGCAGTACAGTGTGTCCAGTGAGTGCACTGGCACCACTGGGGATGCAGTGCTGTGACTTCGGAGAGCGCACTGGCACCACTGGGGATGCAGTGCAGTCAGTCCAGTGAGTGCACTGGCACCACTGGGGATGCAGTGCAGTGAGTCCAGAGAGTGCTCTGGCACCACTGGGGATGCAGTGCAGTGAGTCCAGAGAGTGCACTGGCACCACTGGGGATGCAGTCCAGTGAGTCCAGTGAGTGCACTGGCACCACTGGGGATGCAGTGAAGTGAGTGCAGAGAGTGCACTGGCACCACTGGGGATGCAGTGCAGTGAGTCCAGAGAGTGCACTGGCACCACTGGGGATGCAGTGCAGTGAGTCCAGAGAGTGCACTGGCAGCAGTGGGGATGCAGTGCAGTGAGTCCAGAGAGTGCACTGGCACCACTGGGGATGCAGTGCAGTGAGTCCAGTGAGTGTACTGGTACCAGTGGGGATGCACTTCAGTGAGCCCAGAGAGTGCACTGGCACCACTGAGAATGCACTTCAGTGAGTCCAGAGAGTGCACTGGCACCACTGGGGATGCACTGCAGTGAGTCCAGAGAGTGCACTAGCACCACTGGGGATGCAGTGCAGTGAATCCTGTGAGTACACTGGCACCACTGGGGATGCAGTGCAGTGAGTCCAGAGAGCTCACTGGCACCACTGGGGATGCAGTGCAGTGAGTCCAGAGAGTGCACTGGCACCACTGGAGATGCAGTACAGTGAGTCCAGAGAGTGCACTGGAACCACTGGGGATGCAGTGCAGTGAGTCCAGAGAGTGCACTGGCACCACTGGTGATGCAGTACAGTGAGCCCAGAGAGTGCACTGGCACCACTGGACATGCAGTGCAGTGAGTCCAGAGAGTGCACTGGCACCACTGGGGATGCACTTCAGTGACTCCAGAGAGTGCACTGGCACCACTGGGGATGCAGTGCAGTGAGTCCAAAGACTTCACTGGCACCACTGGGGATGCAGTGCAGTGAGTCCAGAGAGTGCACTGGCACCACTGGGGATGCAGTGAAGTGAGTGCAGAGAGTGCACTGGCACCACTGGGGATGCAGTGCAGTGAGTCCAGAGAGTGCACTGGCACCACTGGGGATGCAGTGCAGTGAGTCCAGAGAGTGCACTGGCAGCAGTGGGGATGCAGTGCAGTGAGTCCAGAGAGTGCACTGGCACCACTGGGGATGCAGTGCAGTGAGTCCAGTGAGTGTACTGGTACCAGTGGGGATGCACTTCAGTGAGCCCAGAGAGTGCACTGGCACCAATGAGAATGCACTTCAGTGAGTCCAGAGAGTGCACTGGCACCACTGGGGATGCACTGCAGTGAGTCCAGAGAGTGCACTAGCACCACTGGGGATGCAGTGCAGTGAATCCTGTGAGTACACTGGCACCACTGGGGATGCAGTGCAGTGAGTCCAGAGAGCTCACTGGCACCACTGGGGATGCAGTGCAGTGAGTCCAGAGAGTGCACTGGCACCACTGGAGATGCAGTACAGTGAGTCCAGAGAGTGCACTGGAACCACTGGGGATGCAGTGCAGTGAGTCCAGAGAGTGCACTGGCACCACTGGCGATGCAGTACAGTGAGTCCAGAGAGTGCACTGGTTCCACTGGGCCTGCAGTGCAGTGAGTCCAGAGAGTGCACTGGCACCACTGGGGATGCAGTGCAGTGAGTCCAGAGAGTGCACTGGCACCACCGATGATGCAGTACAGTGAGTCCAGTGAGTGCACTGGCACCACTGGGGATGTAGTGCAGTGACTCCAGAGAGTGCACTGGCACCACTGGGGATGCAGTGCAGTGAGTCCAGAGAGTGCACTGGCACCACTGGGGATGCACTGCAGTGAGTCCAGAGAGTGCACTGGCAGCAGTGGGGATGCAGTGCAGTGAGTCCAGAGACTTCACTGGCACCACTGGGGATGCAGTGCAGTGAGTCCAGAGAGTGCACTGGCACCACTGGGGATGCAGTGCAGTGAGTACAGAGACTTCACTGGCACCACTGGGGATGCAGTGCAGTGAGTCCAGAGAGTGCATTGGCACCACTGGGGATGCAGTGCAGTGAGTCCAGAGAGTGCACTGGCACCACTGGGGATGCACTGCTGTGAGTCCAGAGAGTGCACTGGCACCACTGGTGATGCAGTACAGTGAGTCCAGAGAGTGCACTGGCACCACTGGGGATGCACTGCAGTGAGTCCAGAGAGTGCACTGGCACCACTGGGGATGCACTACAGTGAGTCCAGAGATTGCACTGGCACCACTGGGGATGCAGTGCAGTGAGTCCAGAGAGTGCACTGGCACCACTGGGGATGCAGTGCAGTGAGTCCAGAGAGTGCACTGGCACCACTGGGGATGCACTTCAGTGAGTACAGAGAGTGCACTGACACCACTGCGGATACAGTGCAGTGAGTCCAGAGAGTGCACTGGCACCACTGGGGATGCAGTGCAGTGAGTCCAGAGAGTGCTCTGGCACCAGTGGGGATGCAGTGCAGTGAGTCCAGAGAGTACACTGGCACCACTGGGGATGCACTTCAGTGACTCCAGAGAGTGCACTGGCACCACTGGGGATGCAGTGCAGTGAGTCCAAAGACTTCACTGGCACCACTGGGGATGCAGTGCTGTGAGTCCAGAGAGTGCACTGGCACCACTGGGGATGCAGTGAAGTGAGTGCAGAGAGTGCACTGGCAGCAGTGGGGATGCAGTACAGTGTGTCCAGTGAGTGCACTGGCACCACTGGGGATGCAGTGCTGTGACTTCGGAGAGCGCACTGGCACCACTGGGGATGCAGTGCAGTCAGTCCAGTGAGTGCACTGGCACCACTGGGGATGCAGTGCAGTGAGTGCAGAGAGTGGAATGGCACCACTGGTGATGCACTTCAGTGAGTCCAGAGAGTGCACTGGCACCACCGGGGATGCAGTGCATTGAGTCCAGAGAGTGCACTGGCACAACTGGGGATGCACTTCAGTGAGTCCAGAGAGTGCACTGACACGACTGGGGATGCAGTGCAGTGACTCCAGAGAGTGCACTGGCACCACTGGGGATGCAGTGCAGTGAGTCCAGAGAGTGCTCTGGCACCACTGGGGATGCAGTGCAGTGAGTCCAGAGAGTGCACTGGCACCACTGGGGATGCAGTCCAGTGAGTCCAGTGAGTGCACTGGCACCACTGGGGATGCAGCGCAGTGACTGCAGAGAGTACACTGGCACCACCGGGGATTCACTGCAGTGAGTCCAGAGAGTGCACTGGCACTACCTGTGATGCAGTGCAGTGAGTCCAGTGAGTGCACTGGCACCACTGGTGATGCAGTGCTGTGACTCCAGAGAGCGCACTGGCACCACTGGGGATGCAGTGCAGTCAGTCCAGTGAGTGCACTGGCACCACTGGGGGTGCAGTACAGTGAGTCCAGAGAGTGCACTGACACCACTGGGGATGCAGTGCAGTGAGTCCAGACAGTGCACTGGCACCACTGGGGATGCACTGCAGTGAGTCCAGAGAGTGCACTGGCACCACTGGGGATGCAGTGCAGTGAGACCAGCGAGTGCACTGGCACCACTGGGGATGCAGTGCAGTGAGTCCAGAGAGTGCACTGGCACCACTGGGGATGCACTGCAGTTAGTCCAGAGAGTGCACTGTCACCACTGGGGATGCAGTACAGTGAGTCCAGAGAGTGCACTGGCACCAGTGGGGATGCAGTACAGTGAGTCCACAGAGTGCACTGGCACCACTGGACATGCAGTGCAGTGAGTCCAGAGAGTGCACTGGCACCACTGGGGATGCACTTCAGTGACTCCAGAGAGTGCACTGGCACCACTGGGGATGCAGTGCAGTGAGTCCAAAGACTTCACTGGCACCACTGGGGATGCAGTGCAGTGATTCCAGAGAGTGCACTGGCACCACTGGGGATGCAGTGAAGTGAGTGCAGAGAGTGCACTGGCAGCAGTGGGGATGCAGTGCAGTGAGTCCAGAGAGTGCACTGGCACCACTGGGGATGCAGTGCAGTGAGTCCAGTGAGTGTACTGGCACCACTGGGGATGCACTTCAGTGAGCCCAGAGAGTGCACTGGCACCACTGAGAATGCACTTCAGTGAGTCCAGAGAGTGCACTGGCACCACTGGGGATGCACTGCAGTGAGTCCAGAGAGTGCACTAGCACCACTGGGGATGCAGTGCAGTGAGTCCAGAGAGTGCACTGGCAGCAGTGGGGATGCAGTGCAGTGAGTCCAGAGAGTGCACTGGCACCACTGGGGATGCAGTGCAGTGAGTCCAGTGAGTGTACTGGTACCAGTGGGGATGCACTTCAGTGAGCCCAGAGAGTGCACTGGCACCACTGAGAATGCACTTCAGTGAGTCCAGAGAGTGCACTGGCACCACTGGGGATGCACTGCAGTGAGTCCAGAGAGTGCACTAGCACCACTGGGGATGCAGTGCAGTGAATCCTGTGAGTACACTGGCACCACTGGGGATGCAGTGCAGTGAGTCCAGAGAGCTCACTGGCACCACTGGGGATGCAGTGCAGTGAGTCCAGAGAGTGCACTGGCACCACTGGAGATGCAGTACAGTGAGTCCAGAGAGTGCACTGGAACCACTGGGGATGCAGTGCAGTGAGTCCAGAGAGTGCACTGGCACCACTGGTGATGCAGTACAGTGAGCCCGGAGAGTGCACTGGCACCACTGGACATGCAGTGCAGTGAGTCCAGAGAGTGCACTGGCACCACTGGGGATGCACTTCAGTGACTCCAGAGAGTGCACTGGCACCACTGGGGATGCAGTGCAGTGAGTCCAAAGACTTCACTGGCACCACTGGGGATGCAGTGCAGTGAGTCCAGAGAGTGCACTGGCACCACTGGGGATGCAGTGAAGTGAGTGCAGAGAGTGCACTGGCACCACTGGGGATGCAGTGCAGTGAGTCCAGAGAGTGCACTGGCACCACTGGGGATGCAGTGCAGTGAGTCCAGAGAGTGCACTGGCAGCAGTGGGGATGCAGTGCAGTGAGTCCAGAGAGTGCACTGGCACCACTGGGGATGCAGTGCAGTGAGTCCAGTGAGTGTACTGGTACCAGTGGGGATGCACTTCAGTGAGCCCAGAGAGTGCACTGGCACCACTGAGAATGCACTTCAGTGAGTCCAGAGAGTGCACTGGCACCACTGGGGATGCACTGCAGTGAGTCCAGAGAGTGCACTAGCACCACTGGGGATGCAGTGCAGTGAATCCTGTGAGTACACTGGCACCACTGGGGATGCAGTGCAGTGAGTCCAGAGAGCTCACTGGCACCACTGGGGATGCAGTGCAGTGAGTCCAGAGAGTGCACTGGCACCACTGGAGATGCAGTACAGTGAGTCCAGAGAGTGCACTGGAACCACTGGGGATGCAGTGCAGTGAGTCCAGAGAGTGCACTGGCACCACTGGTGATGCAGTACAGTGAGTCCAGAGAGTGCACTGGTACCACTGGGCCTGCAGTGCAGTGAGTCCAGAGAGTGCACTGGCACCACTGGGGATGCAGTGCAGTGAGTCCAGAGAGTGCACTGGCACCACCGATGATGCAGTACAGTGAGTCCAGTGAGTGCACTGGCACCACTGGGGATGTAGTGCAGTGAGTCCAGACAGTGCACTGGCACCACTGGGGATGCAGTGCAGTGAGTCCAGAGAGTGCACTGGCACCACTGGGGATGCACTGCAGTGAGTCCAGAGAGTGCACTGGCAGCAGTGGGGATGCAGTGCAGTGAGTCCAGAGACTTCACTGACACCACTGGGGATGCAGTGCAGTGAGTCCAGAGAGTGCACTGGCACCACTGGGGATGCAGTGCAGTGAGTCCAGAGACTTCACTGGCACCACTGGGGATGCAGTGCAGTGAGTCCAGAGAGTGCATTGGCACCACTGGGGATGCAGTGCAGTGAGTCCAGAGAGTGCACTGGCACCACTGGGGATGCACTGCTGTGAGTCCAGAGAGTGCACTGGCACCACTGGTGATGCAGTACAGTGAGTCCAGAGAGTGCACTGGCACCACTGGGGATGCACTGCAGTGAGTCCAGAGAGTGCACTGGCACCACTGGGGATGCACTACAGTGAGTCCAGAGATTGCACTGGCACCACTGGGGATGCAGTGCAGTGAGTCCAGAGAGTGCACTGGCACCACTGGGGATGCAGTGCAGTGAGTCCAGAGAGTGCACTGGCACCACTGGGGATGCACTTCAGTGAGTACAGAGAGTGCACTGACACCACTGCGGATACAGTGCAGTGAGTCCAGAGAGTGCACTGGCACCACTGGGGATGCAGTGCAGTGAGTCCAGAGAGTGCTCTGGCACCAGTGGGGATGCAGTGCAGTGAGTCCAGAGAGTACACTGGCACCACTGGGGATGCACTTCAGTGACTCCAGAGAGTGCACTGGCACCACTGGGGATGCAGTGCAGTGAGTCCAAAGACTTCACTGGCACCACTGGGGATGCAGTGCAGTGAGTCCAGAGAGTGCACTGGCACCACTGGGGATGCAGTGAAGTGAGTGCAGAGAGTGCACTGGCAGCAGTGGGGATGCAGTACAGTGTGTCCAGTGAGTGCACTGGCACCACTGGGGATGCAGTGCTGTGACTTCGGAGAGCGCACTGGCACCACTGGGGATGCAGTGCAGTCAGTCCAGTGAGTGCACTGGCACCACTGGGGATGCAGTGCAGTGAGTGCAGAGAGTGGAATGGCACCACTGGTGATGCACTTCAGTGAGTCCAGAGAGTGCACTGGCACCACTGGGGATGCAGTGCATTGAGTCCAGAGAGTGCACTGGCACAACTGGGGATGCACTTCAGTGAGTCCAAAGAGTGCACTGACACGACTGGGGATGCAGTGCAGTGACTCCAGAGAGTGCACTGGCACCACTGGGGATGCAGTGCAGTGAGTCCAGAGAGTGCTCTGGCACCACTGGGGATGCAGTGCAGTGAGTCCAGAGAGTGCACTGGCACCACTGGGGATGCAGTCCAGTGAGTCCAGTGAGTGCACTGGCACCACTGGGGATGCAGCGCAGTGACTGCAGAGAGTACACTGGCACCACCGGGGATTCACTGCAGTGAGTCCAGAGAGTGCACTGGCACCACCTGTGATGCAGTGCAGTGAGTCCAGTGAGTGCACTGGCACCACTGGTGATGCAGTGCTGTGACTCCAGAGAGCGCACTGGCACCACTGGGGATGCAGTGCAGTCAGTCCAGTGAGTGCACTGGCACCACTGGGGGTGCAGTACAGTGAGTCCAGAGAGTGCACTGACACCACTGGGGATGCAGTGCAGTGAGTCCAGACAGTGCACTGGCACAACTGGGGATGCACTGCAGTGAGTCCAGAGAGTGCACTGGCACCACTGGGGATGCAGTGCAGTGAGACCAGCGAGTGCACTGGCACCACTGGGGATGCAGTGCAGTGAGTCCAGAGAGTGCACTGGCACCACTGGGGATGCACTGCAGTTAGTCCAGAGAGTGCACTGTCACCACTGGGGATGCAGTACAGTGAGTCCAGAGAGTGCACTGGCACCAGTGGGGATGCAGTACAGTGAGTCCACAGAGTGCACTGGCACCACTGGACATGCAGTGCAGTGAGTCCAAAGACTTCACTGGCACCACTGGGGATGCAGTGCAGTGATTCCAGAGAGTGCACTGGCACCACTGGGGATGCAGTGAAGTGAGTGCAGAGAGTGCACTGGCAGCAGTGGGGATGCAGTGCAGTGAGTCCAGAGAGTGCACTGGCACCACTGGGGATGCAGTGCAGTGAGTCCAGTGAGTGTACTGGCACCACTGGGGATGCACTTCAGTGAGCCCAGAGAGTGCACTGGCACCACTGAGAATGCACTTCAGTGAGTCCAGAGAGTGTACTGGCACCACTGGGGATGCACTGCAGTGAGTCCAGAGAGTGCACTAGCACCACTGGGGATGCAGTGCAGTAAATCCTGTGAGTACACTGGCACCACTGGGGATGCAGTGCAGTGAGTCCAGAGAGCTCACTGGCACCACTGGGGATGCAGTGCAGTGAGTCCAGAGAGTGCACTGGCACCACTGGAGATGCAGTACAGTGAGTCCAGAGAGTGCACTGGAACCACTGGGGATGCAGTGCAGTGAGTCCAGAGAGTGCACTGGCACCACTGGTGATGCATTACAGTGAGTCCAGTGAGTGCACTGGTACCACTGGGCCTGCAGTGCAGTGAGTCCAGAGAGTGCACTGGCACCACTGGGGATGCAGTGCAGTGAGTCCAGAGAGTGCACTGGCACCACCGATGATGCAGTACAGTGAGTCCAGTGAGTGCACTGGCACCACTGGGGATGTAGTGCAGTGACTCGAGAGAGTGCACTGGCACCACTGGGGATGCAGTGCAGTGAGTCCAGAGAGTGCACTGGCACCACTGGGGATGCAGTGCAGTGAGTCCAGAGAGTGCACTGGCACCACTGGGGATGCAGTGCAGTGAGTCCAGAGACTTCACTGGCACCACTGTGGATGCAGTGCAGTGAGTCCAGGGAGTGCACTGGCACCACTGGGGATGCAGTGCAGTGAGTCCAGAGACTTCACTGGCACCACTGGGGATGCAGTGCAGTGAGTCCAGAGAGTGCATTGGCACCACTGGGGATGCAGTGCAGTGAGTCCAGAGAGTGCACTGGCACCACTGGGGATGCTCTGCTGTGAGTCCAGAGAGTGCACTGGCACCACTGGTGATGCAGTACAGTGAGTCCAGAGAGTGCACTTTCACCACTGGGGATGCACTGCAGTGAGTCCAGAGAGTGCACTGGCACCACTGGGGATGCACTACAGTGAGTCCAGAGATTGCACTGGCACCACTGGGGATGCAGTGCAGTGAGTCCAGAGAGTGCACTGGCACCACTGGGGATGCAGTGCAGTGAGTCCAGAGAGTGCACTGGCACCACTGGGGATGCACTTCAGTGAGTACAGAGAGTGCACTGACACCACTGCGGATACAGTGCAGTGAGTCCAGAGAGTGCACTGGCACCACTGGGGATGCAGTGCAGTGAGTCCAGAGAGTGCTCTGGCACCACTGGGGATGCACTGCAGTGAGTCCAGAGAGTACACTGGCACCACTGGGGATGCAGTGCAGTGAGTCCAGAGAGTGCACTGGCACCACAGGGGATGTAGTGCATTGAGTCCAGATAGTGCACTGGCACCACTGGTGATGCAGTCCAGTGAGTCCAGTGAATGCACTGGCACCACTGGGGATGCTGTGCAGTGAGTGCAGAGAGTGCACTGGCACCACCTGTGTTGCAGTACAGTGTGTCCAGAGAGTGCACTGGCACCACTGGGGATGCAGTGCTGTGACTCCGGAGAGCGCACTGGCACCACTGGGGATGCAGTGCAGTCAGTCCAGTGAGTGCACTGGCACCACTCGGGATGCAGTGCAGTGAGTGCAGAGAGTGGAATGGCACCACTGGTGATGCACTTCAGTGAGTCCAGAGAGTGCACTGGCACCACTGGGGATGCAGTGCAGTGAGTCCAGAGATTGCACTGGCACCACTGGGGATGCAGTGCTGTGACTCCAGAGAGCGCACTGGCACCACTGTGGATTCAGTGCAGTGAGTCCAGAGAGTGCACTGGCACCACTGGGGATGCACTTCAGTGAGTCCAGAGAGTGCACTGGCACCACTGGGGATGGAGTGCTGTGAGTCCAGAGAGTGCACTGGCACCACTGGGGATGCACTGCAGTGAGTCCAGAGAGTGCACTGGCACCACTGGGGATGCAGTGCAGTGAGTCCAGAGAGTGCACTGGCACCACTGGGGATGCAGTGCTGTGACTCCAGAGAGCGCACTGGCACCACTGGGGATGCAGTGCAGTGAGTGCAGAGAGTGCACTGGCACCACTGGGGATGCACTTCAGTGAGTTCAGAGAGTGCACTGGCACCACTGGGGATGGGTTTCAAGCCAACTGCATTAACCGCTCATGCTTCTTTCTTATGAGACGTTAGTAAACCAATTACATAGCCTTGTCAAGACTAAATCACAGGTAAAAATCCTGTACATCTCATGTGGCCAACCACTCCCAACTAGGATTCCAAGAACCAGGAGGTTCGGTGAAAATAGGGCTAGTGCTATTAGAGGGGTGATTATTAGGGTAAGCCCTAAGCTGTCTTTAATGGAGAAGTATGGGTGGAATGGGATTTTGTCGCAGTCTGATACGATTCCTAGTGGGTTATTTGAGCCTGATTCGTGTAGGAAGGTTAGGTGGACTAGGGTGATTCCTGCAATTAGGAAGGGCAGTAGGAAGTGGATGGCGAAGAATCGGGTTAAGGTTGGATTGTCTACTGAGAATCCTCCTCAGGCTCATTCTACTAGAGTTTGCCCAATGTACGGGATGGCTGAGAATAGGTTGGTGATTACGGTGGCCCCTCAGAATGACATTTGTCCTCATGGTAGGACATACCCTACGAAGGCAGTTGCTATTAGGGTGAGTAGGAGGATTACTCCTGTGTTTCAGGTTTCTTTGTATAGGTAGGAGCCGTAGTAGAGGCCTCGTCCGATGTGTAAGTAGATGCAGATAAAGAAGAGCGAAGCACCGTTGGCGTGGAGGTTGCGGATGAGCCATCCGTACTGGACGTCTCGGCATGTGTGAGCTACTGAGGAGAAGGCGAGTGAAGTGTCTGCGGTGTAGTGTATGGCTAGTAGCAGGCCTGTTAGGATTTGTGTGGCTAAGCAGATGGCTAGAAGGGAGCCGAAGTTTCATCAGGCAGAGATGTTGGAGGGGGCGGGTAGGTCGATTAGGGAGTTGTTGATTATTTTTAGTAGGGGATGGGATTTGCGGATGTTAGGGGCCATTAGTGAGTCTGTGTGTTATTAGGATTATTACCAGGATGGAGAGGGCGAAGGATCCTAGGTAGGCCTTAATTAGCCCTGTGTGTATTGAGGTTGCGGCTTTGCTTGCGGCTACTTGTAGTTCAGCAAGGCCCTCTGGCCCTATTTTTTTGAGTCAGGAGAGGTCGATCAAGTGTAGGGCAATGTTTTGTCCCTTTTCTAGTAGGTTTTTGGAGAAGAATCGGTGTACTAGGGGGTTGAAGTACCCTAATGCAGAGGAGAAGTTTATGAGGGGGTTTGGTTTGGGGTGAGTGAGGGTGTGTGTTATGTTCGATAGTTCTAGGGCTAGGATGATTCCTAGGATTGTTATGAGGATGGCAGCGGTTTTGGTGATAAGGGGTATGGTTATTGGGGGGGTTTTGGTTGGTGTGATGAAAGAGGTAATGATTATTCCTGCTGTAATGCTGCCTAGGGCGAGTCGGGTTAGGGGGGCGGTGATTAGTGGGTTGTTTTCGTTTATTGATACTATTGGGGGGATTCGGGTTTGTCCAGCTTGGACTAGGATGGTTATGCGGATGCTGTAGGTTGCGGTGAATGCTGTGGCTATAAGGGTTAGGAGTAGGGCTCAAGTATTTAGGTATGATGTGTTTAAGCTTTCGATGATGAGGTCTTTTGAGTAGAATCCGGCTAGGAATGGGGTTCCTATCAGCGCCAGGTTTCCGATGGTTAGGCAGGAAGTAGTGACTGGGAGTATTTTCTGTAGGCCTCCTATCTTTCGGATATCTTGTTCTCCGTTTAGGTTGTGGATGATAGACCCTGAGCATAGGAATAGTATGGCTTTAAAGAAGGCATGGGTTGAGATGTGTAGGAAGGCTAGTTGTGGGAGGTTTAGTCCGATAGTGACTATTATTAGTCCTAGTTGGCTGGATGTTGAGAAAGCAATGATTTTTTTGATGTCATTTTGGGTTAGGGCGCATGTGGCAGCGAATAGGGTTGATAGAGCACCTAGGCATAGGCAGGCAGTTAGGGCTGTCTGGTTGGTGGCTAGCAGGGGGTGCATGCGGATGAGCAGGAAGATTCCGGCTACTACTATGGTACTGGAGTGCAGTAGGGCTGATACTGGGGTGGGGCCTTCTATTGCTGCGGGCAGTCATGGGTGGAGTCCAAATTGGGCGGATTTTCCTGCGGCTGCGAGGATTAATCCTATGAGGGGGAGGATTGGGGTTTGGTGGGGGTGTACGGCTTGTTGGATCTCTCAGGTGTTGAATGTTGAAGCTAGTCATGCTATGCTCAGGATCAGTCCGATGTCTCCGATTCGGTTGTAGATTACGGCTCGTAGGGCGGCGGTGTTGGCATCTGCTCGGCCTTGTCATCAGCCGATGAGAAGGAAGGACATGATTCGTACTCCTTCCCAGCCTACGAATAGGAGGAATATGTTGTTTGCGGTTGTTAGGAGGAGTATGGTGACTAGGAATGTCAGTAGGTAGGTGAAAAATTTTGTTACGTATGGCTCTGAGGCCATGTATCATATGGCGAATTGTAGGATTGATCATGTTACAAATAGGGCGATTGGAAGAAATGTTATTGAGTATTGGTCTATTTTTAGGCTCAGGGGGATTTTAAAGTTTATAATGAATTTTCACTCCCAGTGGCAGGTGACAGATTCTACTCCCGAGTAGATGAATGCGGTTGTAGGGGCTAGGCTAATTAGGAATGCGGTTTTAACAGCGCGGGTGGTGGCTTGTGGGGTGTTTTTAAAGTTTTTAAATAGAAATGGCAGGATGATTGGGGTTAGGAGGATTGTCAGCGTGAGTAGTGTGAGGGAGTTGATTAGTAGTGTGGGGTTCACTACTTTTACTTGGATTTGCACCAAGATGGGTGGTTCCTAAGACCAGTGGATTGCTGTTATCCTTTAAAAGTAAGGGGGCTGAGGTTTTAGGCTCAGATGTAAGAGTTAGCAGCTCTTGTTGGTTAAACCCTCCCCTCGGCAGGTAAGAAGGTTTGAACTTCTATTCTTAGAATCACAGTCTAATGTTTGGTTTAAACTATACTTGCATGAGGGGATTCTGGAGATCAGTTCGGGTTTGAGGATTAGGAGGAATATTGGGATAATGTGGAGTGTTATGAGCAGGTGTTCTCGCGTGGTTGAGTTTTGCATAGATGTGATGTGGGAGGGGATTGAGCCTCGTTGGGTCATTAGTAGTATGAATAAGGTGTAGGAGGCGGTTAGTAGGGTTGCGATTCCTGTTAGGATGATCGTGAAGGCAGATCAGTTGAATAAGGTGATTATAATGGTTAGCTCTGCTATGAGGTTTGTTGTTGGGGGTAAGGCTATGTTTGTTAGATTGGCCAGCAATCATCAGGTAGCTATGAGTGGTAGGAGAGGTTGTAGGCCTCGTGTGAGTAGTAGAATTCGGCTGTGCGTACGTTCATAGTTTGTGTTGGCTAGGCAGAATAGTATGGAGGAAGTTAGTCCATGGGAAATTATTAGGATCATTGCCCCTGAGAATGATCAGTGGGTTTGGATTATTCCTGCGGCGATAACTAGGCCTATGTGGCTAACGGATGAATAAGCGATTAGTGATTTTAGGTCTGTCTGTCGTAGGCAGATTGAGCTAGTCATTAGGGCGCCTCATAGGGCCAGGGTTAGGAAGGGGTAGTGCAGGAGGTTGGACAGTGGGCCCATAAATAGAGTGACTCGTATAATTCCGTATCCTCCTAGCTTTAGTAGTAGGGCGGCGAGGAGTATTGAGCCTGCGATGGGTGCTTCTACGTGGGCTTTTGGCAGTCAGAGGTGTAGGCCGTATAGTGGGGCTTTTACTATGAATGCTATGAGCAGTGCTAGACCTGATAGTATTCCTGTCCATGAGGTGGATAGGGTTGGGTGGGTTAGTTGTAGGGTTGGCAGGTGCAGGGTGCCAATTTTCACGTATAGGTGTATGATTGTGATTAGCAGGGGTAGAGAGCTTACTGGCGTGTAGAATAGCAGGTAGATGCCAGCGCTTAGGCGTTCTGGTTGGTTCCCCCATCGGGTGATTAAGATTAGGGTGGGAATGAGGGTTGCTTCAAATGAGATGTAAAATAGTGCTAGTTCTGTGGTGGAAAAGGCTAGTAGGATGAATGGCTGGACTGCGACTAAGGTTGAGATAAAGATTCGTTTGCGTTGTAGGGGTTCTTGTTGCAGGTGGTTTTGGCTTGCTATGATTATGAGTGGGAGTAGTCAGCAGGATAGTACTAGGAGGGGGGATGAGATTTGGTCAATTCCTGTTCAGTTGGATAAAAATTTGTAGGGGTAGTAGGTTGGGATTAATCACTGTAGGCTTAGGGCAGCGATTAGGAGGCTGTATAAGGTGGTGTTAGTCCATAGAAATTTTGGTGGAGACAGCAGGGCTGTTGGAAGAAGTATGATTGTGGGTAGGATGATTTTTAGCATTGCAGGAGGTTTAGGTTGTGTAGATGGTCGGAGCCATGTGTGCGGGTGGAGGCTACTAGGATGGCCAGGCCTGTGCCCGCCTCACACGCTGAGAAGGTTAGCATGAGAATTGGTACCATGGTGAATGAGGAGACTTGGTTTTCGATGGATCATATTGATAGGCCTACGAATATCGATAATATTATGCTTTCAAGGCATAGTAGGGCGGATACTAGGTGGGTTCGGTGGAAGGCTAGTCCTAGTCCGCTGAAAATGAAGGCTGAGTAGAAGCTTAAATGTAGGGGCGACATAAGAAAGTTACAGGGTTGGCTGTAATCTGCTGGGTCGAAACCAGCTATCTTTTTGGTTAGACTAACTTTCTGTTATTCTGCTCATTCTAGGCCCCCTTGAATTCACTCGTAGGCCAGTCCGAGTGTTAGGAGAAGGAGGATCACTACAGTTCAGGTGAGGGTCATTAGGGGGGATTGGAGTTGGACGGCTCATGGCAGGGGGAGTAGGAGGGCGATTTCTAGGTCGAATAGGACGAACAGGATGGCTACTGAGGAAGAATCGGACTGAGAATGGTAATCGAGCAGATCCAAGTGGGTCGAATCCACATTCGTACGGTGAGAGTTTCTCTGAGTCGGGGTTTATTTGGGCGAGTCAGAAGTTTAATGCGGTTAGGGCGGCGCTTAGGATTGATGATAGGGCGAATATGAACATGAGTGCGTTCATTGCTCTCCTCTGGGTTTATACCAGATTCTAGAGATTGGAAGTCAATTGTAATTAATATACTAGAAGAGCAAGATCCTCATCAGTAGATGGTTATGTAGAGGAATAGTCAGATGACGTCTACGAAGTGTCAGTATCAGGCTGCTGCCTCGAATCCGAAGTGGTGGTCTGATGTAAAGTGGAACTTGATCAGTCGGAAGAGGCAGACGGTCAGGAAGGAGGATCCGATGATTACGTGGAGTCCGTGGAATCCAGTGGCAACGAAGAAGGTAGATCCGTAGACGCTATCGGCGATTGAGAATGGGGCTTCGTGGTATTCTATTGCTTGTAGGGCTGTGAAGTAGAATCCCAGGAGGATCGTTAGGGTTAGGGCGTGGATGGCGTGTTTTCGGTTTCCTTCTGTGATGCTGTGATGGGCTCACGTTACGGTAACGCCTGAGGCTAGTAGGATGGCTGTGTTTAGTAGGGGGACTTCTATCGGGTTGAGTGGTTTAATTCCTGTTGGGGGTCATTGGCCTCCTAGTTCTGGGGTTGGGGCCAGGCTCAAGTGGAAGAACGCTCAGAAGAACCCTAAGAAGAAGAATGCTTCGGATGTGATGAAAAGGATTATGCCGTATCGTAGGCCTTTTTGGACTGTGGGAGTGTGATGGCCTTGGAAGGTGCTTTCTCGTACAATGTCTCGTCATCATTGGAGTATTACTAGGAGTATTGAGATGAGGCCTAGGGTTAGTAGTATGGATGAGTTGTAGTGGAATCACATGATTAATCCTGAGGTTGTGAGTAGGGCGGCGGCTGCCCCGAAGATTGGTCAAGGGCTTGGGTCAACTATGTGGTATGAGTGTGCTTGGTGTGCCATTAGATGTTTTCTTGTAAGTATAGGCTTAGAAGGAGCACGAAGACGTAGGCCTGGATTATGGCTACTGCTACTTCTAGGATGGTTAGGAGTAGTAGGATGATTATTGTTAGGATGGATACTGCAGGAAGGGTGGGTATTAATGCAATGGAGGCTGTAGAGATGAGTTGGATGAGTAAGTGTCCTGCTGTAAGGTTGGCTGTAAGGCGGACTCCGAGGGCTAGGGGGCGGATTAGTAGGCTGGTTGTTTCGATCAGGATTAGTGCGGGGATTAGGGGTGTAGGGGTACCTTCGGGTAATAGGTGGGCTAAAGAGGCTGATGGTTGGTTTCGTAGGCCTGTTAGTAGTGTGGCGAGCCATAGTGGGAAGGCTAGGGCTATGTTCATAGATAGTTGGGTGGTTGGGGTGAATGTATATGGAAGGAGGCCTAGAAGGTTGATTGTAAGAAGTATGATTATTAGGGATGTAAATATTATGGCTCATTTGTGGCCATTTTTGTTGAGTGGGACTATTAGTTGTTTTGTGATTAGGTGAAGGAGTCATGTTTGGATAGTAGAAAGGCGGTTGTTGATTCATCGGTTGTTTGGGGACGGGAATAGTAGGGCTGGGAAGAGTAGGGATAGTAGGATTAAGGGGATGCCAAATAGATTGGGGCTGGAAAATTGGTCAAAGAAGCTTAGGTTCATGGTCAGGATCATGGTGTGGGTTTGGTAGTGAGGGAGGTCTTATTTGATGGGGGGTTGGTTGTGGTGAAGGCTAGTAGTTTTGGTTGGATGAGGAGTGCTAGGGTTAATCAGGTTATAATTATGATTGAAAATCATGGTGCGGGGTTAAGCTGTGGCATATCATTAAGGAGGGGGAAGTCCCTCTTTGGCTAGCTTAAAAGGCTAGTGCTGTTGCATAGCTTCTTAATGATTAGGATGATGATAGAAGGGACGATCAGGCCTCGAAATGTGGGAGTGGGGTTGATTCTACTACAATGGGTATGTAGCTGTGATTAGCCCCGCAAATTTCTGAGCATTGTCCGTAAAAAATCCCAGGCCGGGTGGTAATGAATGAAGTTTGGTTTAGTCGGCCTGGGATTGCGTCTGTTTTAACTCCGAGCGTTGGGACTGCTCAGGAGTGGAGTACGTCTCCTGCAGTAATGATCACGCGGATGGGGGATTCTATTGGGATAACTACGCGGTGGTCAACTTCTAGCAGTCGGAAGTGGCCGTTGGGTAAGTCTGGGGTGGGCACTATGTAGGAGTCGAATGATAGGTCTTTGAAGTCTGTGTATTCGTAGCTTCAGTATCATTGGTGGCCGATGGCTTTTAGGGTGAGGTCTGGTTCATCGATTTTGTCCATTATGTAGAGGATTTGTAGGGATGGGAGGGCGAGGAGTACCAGGACGATAGCAGGTAGGATTGTCCAGATCAGCTCTACTTCTTGGGCGTCTACAGCATTGGACGAGAGTTTTTCTGTTAGTATGTGGGCTAAAAGGTAGAGAACTAGGCTGCAGATAGCTAGGGCAACGATTAGGGCGTGGTCGTGGAATTCAACGAGTTCTTCTATGATGGGTGATGAGGCGTCTTGGAATCCTAGTTGGGAGTGGTTGGCCACATGAGATGTACAGGATTTTTACCTGTGATTTAGTCTTGACAAGGCTATGTAATTGGTTTACTAACGTCTCATAAGAAAGAAGCATGAGCGGTTAATGCAGTTGGCTTGAAACCAGCATGTGAGGGTTCGATTCCTTCCTTTCTTGTACTTGGACGAAGGCCGGTTCCTCGAAAGTATGGTATGGGGGAGGGCAGCCGTGGATTCATTCAACGTTTGTGGTAGTTAGTTCTGGTTGTAGGACTTTTCGTTTGGCCGAAAAGGCTTCTCAGATGATGAATATTAGTATGATTACGGCTACTATTGAGATTAGGGAGCCGATGGAGGAAATGGTGTTTCATAGTGTGTAGGCGTCGGGATAGTCCGAGTATCGTCGGGGTATTCCTGCTAGGCCTAGGAAGTGCTGGGGGAAGAACGTTAGGTTTACTCCTGTAAATATTACCCCGAAGTGGGCTTTTGCTCATGTTTGGTGTAGGGTAAACCCAGTGAGTAGTGGGAATCAGTGAGTAAATCCTGCTAGAGGCCATCCTAGTATAGGTAGAAGGTAAGTAAGGCCAATTTGGGGCTGTAAACTAGGATGATGGCGATTCAGCCTAAGTGGGAGATGGACGAGAAGGCTAGGATTTTGCGTGTTTGTGTTTGGTTCAGTCCTATTCAGCCTCCTAGTGCTGTTGAGGCTAGGGCCATGGCGGTGAGTAGAGCTGGGTCGAGGGATTTGGATGTTAGTAGGAGCAGGGTTAGTGGGGGGAATTTTATGAGGGTCGAGAGTAGCAGGGCTGTTATTAGTGGCGATCCTTGTAGTACTTCTGGGAATCAGAAGTGAAATGGCACTAGGCCCAGTTTAATAGCGATTGCTGCTGTCAGTAGTAGACAGGAGGTTGGGTGGTTTATTTGTGTGATGTCTCATTGGCCAGTGACTCAGGCATTAGTTATGCTAGAGAATAGGACCAGGGCGGAAGCAGCTGCTTGGGTTAGGAAGTATTTCGTTGCGGCTTCTACTGCTCGTGGGTGGTGGGATTTGGCAATTAGGGGAATGATGGCTAGTGTGTTGATCTCCAGTCCTGTCCAGGCCAGAACTCAGTGGTTGCTGGAAATTGTGATTGTGGTGCCCAAGATGAGGCTGAAGGTTATGATTGGGGTCGCGTAAGGGTTCATTAGTAGAGGAGGGGGTTAAACCATCATTTTCGGGGTATGGGCCCGATAGCTTGATTAGCTGACTCTACTAGAAAATAATATAAGGGAAGTATGGAGAATTTTGATTTCTCTTGTGTGGGTTCAATTCCTACTTTTCTAAGGTCAACAGGAAATGAGAGGGCTGTTATACCTCTATGTTCACTTTATCATAGTGACCCTTTGTAGTTCAGGCACATTTCCTTATGTAAGGAGGTAGGCCTGCATAGCAGATAGGTATGCTGATGTGTCAGAGGCACAGAGCTAGTGTGAGGGGTAGGAAGTTTTTTCATAGTAGGTGCATTAGTTGGTCATATCGGAATCGTGGGTATGAAGCTCGGACCCATAAGAAACCAGAAGATAGTAGGAGGACTTTTGTGGCTAGGATGACGGGGAATAGTTCTGTGGGTGGCCCTAGGGCGCTTGGGTTTAGGAATATGATGGCTGTAAGTGTATTTATTAGCATAATGTTCGCATATTCAGCTAGGAAGAATAAGGCGAAGGGTCCTGCGGCGTATTCAACGTTAAACCCTGAGACTAGCTCAGATTCACCCTCTGTGAGGTCAAAAGGAGCTCGGTTTGTCTCTGCTAGGGTGGATACGTATCATATTATTGCTAGGGGTCATGAGGAGAAAATGAAGTATAGAGGCTCCTGTGCGACGGCAAAGGAGCTGAGTGTGTAGCTTCCGCTTAGTATGATTATTGATAGCAGGATTATGGCCAGTGTCACTTCGTATGAAATGGTCTGTGCTACTGCCCGTAGGGCTCCGATTAGTGCGTATTTTGAGTTCGAGGCTCAGCCTGATCATAGGACTGAGTAGACGGCTAGGCTTGACATGGCTATTAGGAAGAGAACTCCGAGGTTTAGATCTGCTAGGGGAAATGGGAGTGGTAGTGGTGCTCAAGTGGTGAGGGCTAGGACAAGGGCTAGTATTGGTATCAGAATGAATAGAAGTGGGGAAGAGGTAGAGGGTCGGATGGGCTCTTTGGTAAATAGTTTCAGTCCGTCCGCAAATGGTTGAAGTAGGCCAAAAGGCCCGACAACGTTAGGGCCTTTGCGGGATTGTATGTAGCTTAGGATTTTCCGTTCTACTAGGGTTAGGAAGGCTACGGCAATCAGGATTGGGATGATGTATAGGAGGGATATAATGAGGCAGCTTAGTGTTGTTATTTGAATCATGGGTGAAGCTAGGGAGAGGATTTGAACCTCTGGGGAAAGGGCTTAAGCCTTCTGCACTTGCCGGGCTCTGCCACTCTAGCTGGTCCTTTTCTAGGATTGAAAGTGGTGGGGGAAGGCCCTCTTCACGGTTTAGTTGGTTTCACTGCTTAGAGGGGGGGGGCGTGCTTGTGGTATTGGCCCCACTTTCCCGGTCCTTTCGTACTGGGGAGAGTGTGTCATAGATAGAAACCGACCTGGATTGCTCCGGTCTGAACTCAGATCACGTAGGACTGTTAATCGTTGAACAAACGAACCCTTAATAGCGGCTGCACCATTAGGATGTCCTGATCCAACATCGAGGTCGTAAACCCCCCTGTCGATATGGGCTCTTGAGGGGGATTGCGCTGTTATCCCTGGGGTAGCTTGGTCCATTAATCAATTATATTGGGTCTGGTCACTGTTAGCACTTTGAGGGGTAGCTCTAGGTAAAGAGGTATGGTCTTGTTTTTGGAGGATTTGTTCTCCTCCAAGGTCGCCCCAACCGAAAAATATCGACCAGGCTCTGCGATGGTAGTGGCCCCAGTGGGGTTGATTGAGGATTCGCGGTGGTCGTTGATTTTTAAGTTCCACAGGGTCTTCTCGTCTTATGTTCACATCCCCGCTTTTGCACGGGGAGATCAATTTCACTGATTATCTGTGAGAGACAGTTAAGACCTCGTTTAGCCATTCATACAAGTCTCGATTTATGGGACAATTGATTGCGCTACCTTTGCACGGTTAGGATACCGCGGCCGTTAAACCTAAGTCACCGGGCAGGCATCACCTTCAATACTTGTTTAATTTGCTGAAGGCTATGTTTTTGGTAAACAGTCGGGCCTTATCAATTTGCCGAGTTCCTTTCACAGATTTTAATCGCTCTTATAGGCGCTCCTGAGTCGGGTTAACAGGGTTAGTTAATACGTGGTCTTGTAGGGGTTTTTGTATCTGTCTAGGTCTGTTAATAATGTTTCTATGTAAGCTTGCGCCGTTAGAGGGGTGTGGCCCTGAGTTACTTATTTTAGCATTAATTCTCCTATATTCATAGGTTGACCTGTTTGTGATAAGGGAATCATCTTATTTTGGTATTTTTAGGTGGTGGAGCTTTGACGCACTCTTTTTTGATGGCTGCTTTAGGGCCCACGGTAGGATCAGTAGTAAGAATTATCCGCTAGTCGAGGTTGTGTCCTTTTTTAATGGAGCTGTCCCTCCATTAAATAGCTCTTAATCATCTCATTAGGGTTCAGGATGTCCGGTAGGGAGGATTAAGGGGGAACTTAGATTCGTTTCACAGGTAACCAGCTATCACCCAGCTCGGTTGGCTTTTCACCTCTACTGACAAGTCATCCCACTCTTTTGCAACAGAGACGGGTTCGCTCTCTTTAACTGCTTGAAAGTAGCTCGCTTGGGTTTCGGGGGGGCAAACTTTAGTTCACTTTGCTTGGTTGTTCTCGCTAAACCATGATGCAAAAGGTACAAGGGTTGATCTTTGCTGTCTGTCGCTTTGATTGTTTCACTGCTATTTCATCTTTCCCTTACGGTACTGGGGTCTCTATCGCGTCTAAGTGTCTTTTCTATCGCCTATACTAAGACTGTAAAATGCTTTAGTTTAATTAGTTTAGTAAATTCTTTAGTTTTGGTGTACTATTTGTGTGGTTGAGCTAGAGGGGGGGCTTCAAGACGATCCGGTCTAGTAGATATCTTTCAGGTGTAAGCTGAGTGCTTTGGTGTTATAGCTACGTCTTGATATTCTAAGTACACCTTCCGGTACACTTACCTTGTTACGACTTACCTCATCTTCAGCGTATTTATGGTATTAGTTATGTGGGATGTGGCTTTTGAGGAGGGTGACGGGCGGTATGTACGTGCCCCAGGGCCGGCTTAAAGTAGGCTCTATTGTCCCACTTTACTGCTAAATCCGCCTTCCAGAAGTGGTTTCACGCTTCTTTCCGTGTGCCCTATGAATAGGGAATGTAGCCCATTTCTTCCACTCCATAGGCTATACCTTGACCTGTCTTATTAGCGGGGTGCTATTGTGTCCACTGTTGTGCTCTCATTCGAGGTGGGCTGGCGACGGCGGTATGTAGGCTGTGTTGGCAAGGGGTGGTTGGGTTAATCGGGGATTATCGATTGTAGAACAGGCTCCTCTAGGTGGGTTTGGGGCACCGCCAAGTCCTTAGAGTTTTAAGCGTTTGTGCTCGTAGTTCTCTGGCGGATACTTCGGTAAAGTAAGTATCAAGATTTAGGGCCAGGCATAGTGGGGTATCTAATCCCAGTTTGGGCCCTGGCTTTCGTGGGTTTAAATCAGTCGTTAGTTCCTAAGATCATCTTAATGGTGTGTTTAGGTGCATCTTGGGCTTATGACAGCTCAGTTGCATTTTGATCTTAGTTAGCTAGGATAGGCATTTTACCACTCTTTACGCCGTGTCAATAGGACGGTTGATTTGGGTTTCTTGTATGACCGCGGTGGCTGGCACAAGATTTACCAACCCTTGAAGTTAGGCTGTTGCTATAACTAAGTCAAGTTTGCACTCATTGCTTAATGTTAATTACTGCTGAATACCCGTGGGGGCGTGGCTTAGCGAGGCGTCTTGGGCTACTACTTGGGTGTGCCTGATACCCGCTCCTCAAGGCCTGTATGGGGGTAGGTGGTCGAGGGCGTTTACACTGGGGCGCGGATACTTGCATGTATATATTTAGCAAAAACCAACCGTAAGGTTAGGACTAAGTCTTTTGTCCGCAGGCATGTTTTATGCCATCTTGGCAACTTCAGTGCCATGCTTTGTGTTAAGCTATGTGGACGGGGGTGTGGTTAGCTGATAGTTGAGTGGTGAGTGAGAGTGAAGTATATGAAATTATTGCTTGTGTTTACTATTTTTAGTACTGGAGTTTCTCTAATAAGTTTAAGTTATTTTGTATGTGTTTGTGTGTATATATACATCGTTCCGATGATGTCATGGAAGGGATGATTAATGGAGTTTTAGAGGTAGTTTGCTGGGATTGGGCGATGAAGGTTTATGCTACATGGTGGTTAGCGAAAGTTTACTGGTTTAGTTTGTGAAGCGCAGGGGTTGCGCTTAATGATTTGTTGTTTTGTGCTATGTCCAACGAGCATTCATCCAATAGCCCCATTTAACCCGGAGGGTGGAGGTAACATTAACTGAATGTGGTCAAAGTGCATCAGTGTCAGGATGATTCCCCATATACGCCAACCGTCTCATCGAGGGACCCTTGAAATATAGGATAGGCCGTGAGGCAGGTGTGTCCAGGCTTAGATTGTGGGACCCCCGAGATCACTGGGAATAGCCACCTGTGAGGTAACCCCGGAAAAAATAAGAGGAACCAGAGGCGCCAAAAAGCTGGAACATGCCGCGATTACGCATTGAGAAGGTGAAAGTACTCACAGATGCCACTTTGAAGGGCAAGGAGGGGTGAGTGAACCCAATGGATGGCCCTGACCGAGGAACCAGAGGCGCAAAAATGTGAGGAGGGCGAGGGGTTTAGGGGGAACGTATGGGCCTGAAGCTAGTCATACCGGACATTATGTGCAACGGGTTGCTGATTTCACGTGAGGAGTACGATTAATAAATCCGTCTGATACGAACTGCATGAGATATGTGGTGGAGAGTTGTTGTTGGAGCATGTCCTGTGAGCATTCATTAAAATGGGGTCTTGTTATGCGCTTGAGTGGAGTTGTATTGGGTGTTGTGGGGTATGGTCCTAGAACATTCATGCCGGGTGGTTTGGTAGGAGTGTGTTTAAGGGTTTAATGGCCGTGTACATGTATGGGTTTAGCACCTGCTTATAAGATAGTCCGTATATAATGTATATTACTGGTACTATAGTATGTATGTATATGGGGTATATAAATTTATGCACGAATATGCATAACCAAATACCCCCGCCTCGGGGGGGGAGGGGGGAGGGGTTAAGCATAATGGCATAGATGGGGTAGAATTATTGGGGGCTTGCGGTTAGTTCCTGTAGTTGAGAACAATGGCGGCTTTTCGAGCCGCAGGCCTCGGGTAGTGTCCGGGCAGGAATAATGACTTATTTTATGTTTTTTTTAGGGATTTGCTTTGCGGTGGGTGTTTTGGGTGTGGCGTCGAATCCTTCGCCGTATTATGGGGTTGTTGGTTTGGTGTTAGCGTCTGTGGCGGGGTGCGGGTGGTTGCTGGGCCTTGGGGTTTCGTTCGTGGCTTTAGTGCTGTTTATGGTGTATTTGGGGGGTATGCTGGTGGTGTTTGTTTATTCAGTAGCTTTAGCAGCGGAGCCTTTCCCTGGGGCTTGGGGGGATTGATGGGTGATTGGATGTGCAGTAGCGTTTGTGGCAATTGTTTTTGGGGGGTTGGTGTTTGGGGGGTTTATGGGGGCTTGGAAGTTCGGGGTTTCTACTGTGAATAATGTTGGGGTGTTTGTTGTTCGGTCGGATTTTAGTGGAGTTTCCATGTTTTATTCACATGGGGCAGGGATGTTTTTAGTGGCGGGTTGGGGGCTGTTGTTGACTTTGTTTGTTGTATTGGAGCTTGTGCGCGGGTTGTCGCGGGGTGCTATTCGGGCGGTTTAGGGGTTAGGGTCAGAGAATAGTTTATTGAAAATGCCAGCTTTGGGAGCTGGAGATAAAGGTTTGAGTCCTTTTTTTCTGAGTTTGGGGTACTCTAAGAAGTGGTAAGTCTTCAATCTTTGGTTTACAAGACCAATGTTTTTATAAACTATTAGAGTATTTAGCAGTTGAGTATTTTGTTTTCTAGGGCGCTTGCGGCGGGGAGGAGAAATAGGAGGATAGTGAAGTAGGCGATTGAAGCGAGTTGGCCGATGATGATGAATGGGTGTTCGACGGGTTGGCTTCCTACTCATGTTAGGACGAGGAGGTCGGCGACTAGTACTCAGAATAGGAGCTGGGAGAGTGGTCGGAATGTTATTGCTCGTTGTTTTGATTTGTGCAGGAATGGGATTAGGAATAGGATCAGTACGGAGGCGGCCAGTGCTAATACGCCTCCTAGTTTATTTGGGATTGAACGTAGGATGGCGTAGGCGAATAGGAAGTATCATTCTGGTTTGATGTGTGGTGGGGTTACTAGTGGGTTTGCTGGGGTGAAGTTTTCTGGGTCTCCCAGGAGGTTAACCGCTCATGCTTCTTTCTTATGAGACGTTAGTAAACCAATTACATAGCCTTGTCAAGACTAAATCACAGGTAAAAATCCTGTACATCTCATGTGGCCAACCACTCCCAACTAGGATTCCAAGACGCCTCATCACCCATCATAGAAGAACTCGTTGAATTCCACGACCACGCCCTAATCGTTGCCCTAGCTATCTGCAGCCTAGTTCTCTACCTTTTAGCCCACATACTAACAGAAAAACTCTCGTCCAATGCTGTAGACGCCCAAGAAGTAGAGCTGATCTGGACAATCCTACCTGCTATCGTCCTGGTACTCCTCGCCCTCCCATCCCTACAAATCCTCTACATAATGGACGAAATCGACGAACCAGACCTCACCCTAAAAGCCATCGGCCACCAATGATACTGAAGCTACGAATACACAGACTTCAAAGACCTATCATTCGACTCCTACATAGTGCCCACCCCAGACTTACCCAACGGCCACTTCCGACTGCTAGAAGTTGACCACCGCGTAGTTATCCCAATAGAATCCCCCATCCGCGTGATCATTACTGCAGGAGACGTACTCCACTCCTGAGCAGTCCCAACGCTCGGAGTTAAAACAGACGCAATCCCAGGCCGACTAAACCAAACTTCATTCATTACCACCCGGCCTGGGATTTTTTACGGACAATGCTCAGAAATTTGCGGGGCTAATCACAGCTACATACCCATTGTAGTAGAATCAACCCCACTCCCACATTTCGAGGCCTGATCGTCCCTTCTATCATCATCCTAATCATTAAGAAGCTATGCAACAGCACTAGCCTTTTAAGCTAGCCAAAGAGGGACTTCCCCCTCCTTAATGATATGCCACAGCTTAACCCCGCACCATGATTTTCAATCATAATTATAACCTGATTAACCCTAGCACTCCTCATCCAACCAAAACTACTAGCCTTCACCACAACCAACCCCCCATCAAATAAGACCTCCCTCACTACCAAACCCACACCATGATCCTGACCATGAACCTAAGCTTCTTTGACCAATTTTCCAGCCCCAATCTATTTGGCATCCCCTTAATCCTACTATCCCTACTCTTCCCAGCCCTACTATTCCCGTCCCCAAACAACCGATGAATCAACAACCGCCTTTCTACTATCCAAACATGACTCCTTCACCTAATCACAAAACAACTAATAGTCCCACTCAACAAAAATGGCCACAAATGAGCCATAATATTTACATCCCTAATAATCATACTTCTTACAATCAACCTTCTAGGCCTCCTTCCATATACATTCACCCCAACCACCCAACTATCTATGAACATAGCCCTAGCCTTCCCACTATGGCTCGCCACACTACTAACAGGCATGTTTAACCATGTACGTGCCCCAGGGCCGGCTTAAAGTAGGCTCTATTGTCCCACTTTACTGCTAAATCCGCCTTCCAGAAGTGGTTTCACGCTTCTTTCCATGTGCCCTATGAATAGGGAATGTAGCCCATTTCTTCCACTCCATAGGCTATACCTTGACCTGTCTTATTAGCGGGGTGCTATTGTGTCCACTGTTGTGCTCTCATTCGAGGTGGGCTGGCGACGGCGGTATGTAGGCTGTGTTGGCAAGGGGTGGTTGGGTTAATCGGGGATTATCGATTGTAGAACAGGCTCCTCTAGGTGGGTTTGGGGCACCGCCAAGTCCTTAGAGTTTTAAGCGTTTGTGCTCGTAGTTCTCTGGCGGATACTTCGGTAAAGTAAGTATCAAGATTTAGGGCCAGGCATAGTGGGGTATCTAATCCCAGTTTGGGCCCTGGCTTTCGTGGGTTTAAATCAGTCGTTAGTTCCTAAGATCATCTTAATGGTGTGTTTAGGTGCATCTTGGGCTTATGACAGCTCAGTTGCATTTTGATCTTAGTTAGCTAGGATAGGCATTTTACCACTCTTTACGCCGTGTCAATAGGACGGTTGATTTGGGTTTCTTGTATGACCGCGGTGGCTGGCACAAGATTTACCAACCCTTGAAGTTAGGCTGTTGCTATAACTAAGTCAAGTTTGCACTCATTGCTTAATGTTAATTACTGCTGAATACCCGTGGGGGCGTGGCTTAGCGAGGCGTCTTGGGCTACTACTTGGGTGTGCCTGATACCCGCTCCTCAAGGCCTGTATGGGGGTAGGTGGTCGAGGGCGTTTACACTGGGGCGCGGATACTTGCATGTATATATTTAGCAAAAACCAACCGTAAGGTTAGGACTAAGTCTTTTGTCCGCAGGCATGTTTTATGCCATCTTGGCAACTTCAGTGCCATGCTTTGTGTTAAGCTATGTGGACGGGGGTGTGGTTAGCTGATAGTTGAGTGGTGAGTGAGAGTGAAGTATATGAAATTATTGCTTGTGTTTACTATTTTTAGTACTGGAGTTTCTCTAAGTCCTAGGACTAGGAGGAAATGGTGTTTCATAGTGTGTAGGCGTCGGGATAGTCCGAGTATCGTCGGGGTATTCCTGCTAGGCCTAGGAAGTGCTGGGGGAAGAACGTTAGGTTTACTCCTGTAAATATTACCCCGAAGTGGGCTTTTGCTCATGTTTGGTGTAGGGTAAACCCAGTGAGTAGTGGGAATCAGTGAGTAAATCCTGCTAGAATGGCAAAGACGGCGCCTATGGATAGGACGTAGTGGAAGTGGGCAACTACGTAGTACGTGTCGTGCAGGGCGATGTCTAGGGAAGAGTTTGCAAGAACGATTCCTGTTAATCCTCCGATGGTAAATAGGAAGATAAATCCTAGAGCTCATAGTATTGGGGGGGGTCTCATTTGATTGTTCCTCCGTGCAGGGTGGCTAGTCAGCTAAATACTTTGATTCCGGTAGGGATGGCAATGATTATAGTGGCTGATGTAAAGTAGGCTCGGGTATCAACGTCTATTCCTACTGTAAACATGTGGTGAGCTCAGACGATGAATCCTAGGAAGCCGATGGATAGTATGGCTCAGACTATTCCCATGTAGCCGAAGGGCTCCTTTTTGCCTGAGTAGTATGTGACTACGTGTGAGATGATTCCGAACCCCGGTAGGATCAGAATATAGACTTCTGGGTGTCCGAAGAATCAGAATAGGTGTTGGTACAGGATTGGGTCTCCTCCTCCAGCGGGGTCGAAGAATGTGGTGTTTAGGTTTCGATCAGTTAGTAATATTGTAATACCGGCGGCGAGTACGGGGAGTGATAGAAGGAGTAGGATGGCGGTAATTAGTACGGATCAGACAAATAGTGGGGTTTGGTATTGTGAGAGTGCGGGGGGTTTTATGTTGATGGCTGTGGTGATAAAGTTGATGGCCCCAAGGATGGAGGAGATACCGGCTAAGTGGAGTGAGAAGATAGCCAGGTCTACTGAAGCTCCGGCGTGGGCAAGGTCACCTGCTAGGGGAGGGTAGACAGTTCAGCCTGTGCCGGCGCCAGCTTCTACAGTGGATGAGGCTAGTAGGAGGAGGAATGATGGGGGGAGGAGTCAAAAGCTTATGTTGTTTATTCGCGGGAATGCTATGTCGGGGGCACCGATTATGAGGGGGACTAATCAGTTGCCGAATCCTCCGATCATGATGGGTATGACTATAAAGAAGCTTATTACAAAGGCGTGAGCGGTAACGATTACATTGTAAATTTGGTCGTCGCCTAGGAGAGTTCCTGGTTGTCCTAGTTCTGCGCGGATTAATAGGCTGAGTGCGGTGCCGACTATTCCTGCTCATGCCCCGAAGATGAGGTACAGGGTGCCAATATCCTTATGGTTAGTGGAAAATAGTCATCGGTTGATGAAGGTGACGGGTAAGATGGCTGAGTGTTGAAGCGTTAGGCTGTAGTCCTTTTTACAGAGGTTTAATTCCTCTTCTTATCGGCTCTGTAGTGAAATTCATGTTGAGTTGCAAGCTCATCGATGCGCACTAGGGTGCGTCAGGGTCTTTGTAGGCAGAAGCCAATTGGTTTAGGCATTTAGCTGTTAACTAGAGTTTTGTGGGATCGAAGCCCATCTGTCTAGGGAGGCTTTAGCTTAATTAAAGCGTCTGACTTGCATTCAGAAGATACAGGTTAATATTCTGTAAGTCTTAATGTGCAGAAACTAAGAGGGTTTAACTCTTATTTAAGGCTTTGAAGGCCTTCGGTTTGGGGTGTTATCCTAAGTTTCTAGACAATGGCATGTATTATTGGGGACAGGGGAAGTAAGAGGATTGATAGTGAGGCAAGGACCGCAGTAGGTGTGCTTGGGGCTTTGCTAGTGTATCATTGTTTTATGTGGTTAGAGGAGTTGGGGGGAAGGGTAATTGTTGAGTGGTATGCGAGGCGTAGGTAGAAGAAGAGGCTGAGCAGTGATAGCATGGCAATTGCCATGGCTGCTGGTGTTATTTCCTGTTTAGTTAGTTCTTGGATGATAAGTCACTTTGGTATAAAGCCTGTTAATGGGGGGAGGCCTGCTAGGGATAAAAGTACTAGTATTAGGGTGGCGTTTAGCACTGGGGTTTTTGTTCATGAGGTTGTGATCATGGATAGGTTAAGGGCTTTGATTTTGTTAAGGGCTAGGAATACGGCTGATGTTATGATTGTGTATAGGTAGAAGGTAAGTAAGGCCAATTTGGGGCTGTAAACTAGGATGATGGCGATTCAGCCTAAGTGGGAGATGGACGAGAAGGCTAGGATTTTGCGTGTTTGTGTTTGGTTCAGTCCTATTCAGCCTCCTAGTGCTGTTGAGGCTAGGGCCATGGCGGTGAGTAGAGCTGGGTCGAGGGATTTGGATGTTAGTAGGAGCAGGGTTAGTGGGGGGAATTTTATGAGGGTCGAGAGTAGCAGGGCTGTTATTAGTGGCGATCCTTGTAGTACTTCTGGGAATCAGAAGTGAAATGGCACTAGGCCCAGTTTAATAGCGATTGCTGCTGTCAGTAGTAGACAGGAGGTTGGGTGGTTTATTTGTGTGATGTCTCATTGGCCAGTGACTCAGGCATTGGTTATGCTAGAGAATAGGACCAGGGCGGAAGCAGCTGCTTGGGTTAGGAAGTATTTCGTTGCGGCTTCTACTGCTCGTGGGTGGTGGGATTTGGCAATTAGGGGAATGATGGCTAGTGTGTTGATCTCCAGTCCTGTCCAGGCCAGAACTCAGTGGTTGCTGGAAATTGTGATTGTGGTGCCCAAGATGAGGCTGAAGGTTATGATTGGGGTCGCGTAAGGGTTCATTAGTAGAGGAGGGGGTTAAACCATCATTTTCGGGGTATGGGCCCGATAGCTTGATTAGCTGACTCTACTAGAAAATAATATAAGGGAAGTATGGAGAATTTTGATTTCTCTTGTGTGGGTTCAATTCCTACTTTTCTAAGGTCAACAGGAAATGAGAGGGCTGTTATACCTCTATGTTCACTTTATCATAGTGACCCTTTGTAGTTCAGGCACATTTCCTTATGTAAGGAGGTAGGCCTGCATAGCAGATAGGTATGCTGATGTGTCAGAGGCACAGAGCTAGTGTGAGGGGTAGGAAGTTTTTTCATAGTAGGTGCATTAGTTGGTCATATCGGAATCGTGGGTATGAAGCTCGGACCCATAAGAAACCAGAAGATAGTAGGAGGACTTTTGTGGCTAGGATGACGGGGAATAGTTCTGTGGGTGGCCCTAGGGCGCTTGGGTTTAGGAATATGATGGCTGTAAGTGTATTTATTAGCATAATGTTCGCATATTCAGCTAGGAAGAATAAGGCGAAGGGTCCTGCGGCGTATTCAACGTTAAACCCTGAGACTAGCTCAGATTCACCCTCTGTGAGGTCAAAAGGAGCTCGGTTTGTCTCTGCTAGGGTGGATACGTATCATATTATTGCTAGGGGTCATGAGGAGAAAATGAAGTATAGAGGCTCCTGTGCGACGGCAAAGGAGCTGAGTGTGTAGCTTCCGCTTAGTATGATTATTGATAGCAGGATTATGGCCAGTGTCACTTCGTATGAAATGGTCTGTGCTACTGCCCGTAGGGCTCCGATTAGTGCGTATTTTGAGTTCGAGGCTCAGCCTGATCATAGGACTGAGTAGACGGCTAGGCTTGACATGGCTATTAGGAAGAGAACTCCGAGGTTTAGATCTGCTAGGGGAAATGGGAGTGGTAGTGGTGCTCAAGTGGTGAGGGCTAGGACAAGGGCTAGTATTGGTATCAGAATGAATAGAAGTGGGGAAGAGGTAGAGGGTCGGATGGGCTCTTTGGTAAATAGTTTCAGTCCGTCCGCAAATGGTTGAAGTAGGCCAAAAGGCCCGACAACGTTAGGGCCTTTGCGGGATTGTATGTAGCTTAGGATTTTCCGTTCTACTAGGGTTAGGAAGGCTACGGCAATCAGGATTGGGATGATGTATAGGAGGGATATAATGAGGCAGCTTAGTGTTGTTATTTGAATCATGGGTGAAGCTAGGGAGAGGATTTGAACCTCTGGGGAAAGGGCTTAAGCCTTCTGCACTTGCCGGGCTCTGCCACTCTAGCTGGTCCTTTTCTAGGATTGAAAGTGGTGGGGGAAGGCCCTCTTCACGGTTTAGTTGGTTTCACTGCTTAGAGGGGGGGGGCGTGCTTGTGGTATTGGCCCCACTTTCCCGGTCCTTTCGTACTGGGGAGAGTGTGTCATAGATAGAAACCGACCTGGATTGCTCCGGTCTGAACTCAGATCACGTAGGACTGTTAATCGTTGAACAAACGAACCCTTAATAGCGGCTGCACCATTAGGATGTCCTGATCCAACATCGAGGTCGTAAACCCCCCTGTCGATATGGGCTCTTGAGGGGGATTGCGCTGTTATCCCTGGGGTAGCTTGGTCCATTAATCAATTATATTGGGTCTGGTCACTGTTAGCACTTTGAGGGGTAGCTCTAGGTAAAGAGGTATGGTCTTGTTTTTGGAGGATTTGTTCTCCTCCAAGGTCGCCCCAACCGAAAAATATCGACCAGGCTCTGCGATGGTAGTGGCCCCAGTGGGGTTGATTGAGGATTCGCGGTGGTCGTTGATTTTTAAGTTCCACAGGGTCTTCTCGTCTTATGTTCACATCCCCGCTTTTGCACGGGGAGATCAATTTCACTGATTATCTGTGAGAGACAGTTAAGACCTCGTTTAGCCATTCATACAAGTCTCGATTTATGGGACAATTGATTGCGCTACCTTTGCACGGTTAGGATACCGCGGCCGTTAAACCTAAGTCACCGGGCAGGCATCACCTTCAATACTTGTTTAATTTGCTGAAGGCTATGTTTTTGGTAAACAGTCGGGCCTTATTAATTTGCCGAGTTCCTTTCACAGATTTTAATCGCTCTTATAGGCGCTCCTGAGTCGGGTTAACAGGGTTAGTTAATACGTGGTCTTGTAGGGGTTTTTGTATCTGTCTAGGTCTGTTAATAATGTTTCTATGTAAGCTTGCGCCGTTAGAGGGGTGTGGCCCTGAGTTACTTATTTTAGCATTAATTCTCCTATATTCATAGGTTGACCTGTTTGTGATAAGGGAATCATCTTATTTTGGTATTTTTAGGTGGTGGAGCTTTGACGCACTCTTTTTTGATGGCTGCTTTAGGGCCCACGGTAGGATCAGTAGTAAGAATTATCCGCTAGTCGAGGTTGTGTCCTTTTTTAATGGAGCTGTCCCTCCATTAAATAGCTCTTAATCATCTCATTAGGGTTCAGGATGTCCGGTAGGGAGGATTAAGGGGGAACTTAGATTCGTTTCACAGGTAACCAGCTATCACCCAGCTCGGTTGGCTTTTCACCTCTACTGACAAGTCATCCCACTCTTTTGCAACAGAGACGGGTTCGCTCTCTTTAACTGCTTGAAAGTAGCTCGCTTGGGTTTCGGGGGGGCAAACTTTAGTTCACTTTGCTTGGTTGTTCTCGCTAAACCATGATGCAAAAGGTACAAGGGTTGATCTTTGCTGTCTGTCGCTTTGATTGTTTCACTGCTATTTCATCTTTCCCTTACGGTACTGGGGTCTCTATCGCGTCTAAGTGTCTTTTCTATCGCCTATACTAAGACTGTAAAATGCTTTAGTTTAATTAGTTTAGTAAATTCTTTAGTTTTGGTGTACTATTTGTGTGGTTGAGCTAGAGGGGGGGCTTCAAGACGATCCGGTCTAGTAGATATCTTTCAGGTGTAAGCTGAGTGCTTTGGTGTTATAGCTACGTCTTGATATTCTAAGTACACCTTCCGGTACACTTACCTTGTTACGACTTACCTCATCTTCAGCGTATTTATGGTATTAGTTATGTGGGATGTGGCTTTTGAGGAGGGTGACGGGCGGTATGTACGTGCCCCAGGGCCGGCTTAAAGTAGGCTCTATTGTCCCACTTTACTGCTAAATCCGCCTTCCAGAAGTGGTTTCACGCTTCTTTCCGTGTGCCCTATGAATAGGGAATGTAGCCCATTTCTTCCACTCCATAGGCTATACCTTGACCTGTCTTATTAGCGGGGTGCTATTGTGTCCACTGTTGTGCTCTCATTCGAGGTGGGCTGGCGACGGCGGTATGTAGGCTGTGTTGGCAAGGGGTGGTTGGGTTAATCGGGGATTATCGATTGTAGAACAGGCTCCTCTAGGTGGGTTTGGGGCACCGCCAAGTCCTTAGAGTTTTAAGCGTTTGTGCTCGTAGTTCTCTGGCGGATACTTCGGTAAAGTAAGTATCAAGATTTAGGGCCAGGCATAGTGGGGTATCTAATCCCAGTTTGGGCCCTGGCTTTCGTGGGTTTAAATCAGTCGTTAGTTCCTAAGATCATCTTAATGGTGTGTTTAGGTGCATCTTGGGCTTATGACAGCTCAGTTGCATTTTGATCTTAGTTAGCTAGGATAGGCATTTTACCACTCTTTACGCCGTGTCAATAGGACGGTTGATTTGGGTTTCTTGTATGACCGCGGTGGCTGGCACAAGATTTACCAACCCTTGAAGTTAGGCTGTTGCTATAACTAAGTCAAGTTTGCACTCATTGCTTAATGTTAATTACTGCTGAATACCCGTGGGGGCGTGGCTTAGCGAGGCGTCTTGGGCTACTACTTGGGTGTGCCTGATACCCGCTCCTCAAGGCCTGTATGGGGGTAGGTGGTCGAGGGCGTTTACACTGGGGCGCGGATACTTGCATGTATATATTTAGCAAAAACCAACCGTAAGGTTAGGACTAAGTCTTTTGTCCGCAGGCATGTTTTATGCCATCTTGGCAACTTCAGTGCCATGCTTTGTGTTAAGCTATGTGGACGGGGGTGTGGTTAGCTGATAGTTGAGTGGTGAGTGAGAGTGAAGTATACGAAATTATTGCTTGTGTTTACTATTTTTAGTACTGGAGTTTCTCTAAGTCCTAGGACTTACCTAGGATTACCGCCATCCTACTCCTTCTATCACTCCCCGTACTCGCCGCCGGTATTACAATATTACTAACTGATCGAAACCTAAACACCACATTCTTCGACCCCGCTGGAGGAGGAGACCCAATCCTGTACCAACACCTATTCTGATTCTTCGGACACCCAGAAGTCTATATTCTGATCCTACCGGGGTTCGGAATCATCTCACACGTAGTCACGTACTACTCAGGCAAAAAGGAGCCCTTCGGCTACATGGGAATAGTCTGAGCCATACTATCCATCGGCTTCCTAGGATTCATCGTCTGAGCTCACCACATGTTTACAGTAGGAATAGACGTTGATACCCGAGCCTACTTTACATCAGCCACTATAATCATTGCCATCCCTACCGGAATCAAAGTATTTAGCTGACTAGCCACCCTGCACGGAGGAACAATCAAATGAGACCCCCCCAATACTATGAGCTCTAGGATTTATCTTCCTATTTACCATCGGAGGATTAACAGGAATCGTTCTTGCAAACTCTTCCCTAGACATCGCCCTGCACGACACGTACTACGTAGTTGCCCACTTCCACTACGTCCTATCCATAGGCGCCGTCTTTGCCATTCTAGCAGGATTTACTCACTGATTCCCACTACTCACTGGGTTTACCCTACACCAAACATGAGCAAAAGCCCACTTCGGGGTAATATTTACAGGAGTAAACCTAACGTTCTTCCCCCAGCACTTCCTAGGCCTAGCAGGAATACCCCGACGATACTCGGACTATCCCGACGCCTACACACTATGAAACACCATTTCCTCCATCGGCTCCCTAATCTCAATAGTAGCCGTAATCATACTAATATTCATCATCTGAGAAGCCTTTTCGGCCAAACGAAAAGTCCTACAACCAGAACTAACTACCACAAACGTTGAATGAATCCACGGCTGCCCTCCCCCATACCATACTTTCGAGGAACCGGCCTTCGTCCAAGTACAAGAAAGGAAGGAATCGAACCCTCACATGCTGGTTTCAAGCCAACTGCATTAACCGCTCATGCTTCTTTCTTATGAGACGTTAGTAAACCAATTACATAGCCTTGTCAAGACTAAATCACAGGTAAAAATCCTGTACATCTCATGTGGCCAACCACTCCCAACTAGGATTCCAAGACGCCTCATCACCCATCATAGAAGAACTCGTTGAATTCCACGACCACGCCCTAATCGTTGCCCTAGCTATCTGCAGCCTAGTTCTCTACCTTTTAGCCCACATACTAACAGAAAAACTCTCGTCCAATGCTGTAGACGCCCAAGAAGTAGAGCTGATCTGGACAATCCTACCTGCTATCGTCCTGGTACTCCTCGCCCTCCCATCCCTACAAATCCTCTACATAATGGACAAAATCGACGAACCAGACCTCACCCTAAAAGCCATCGGCCACCAATGATACTGAAGCTACGAATACACAGACTTCAAAGACCTATCATTCGACTCCTACATAGTGCCCACCCCAGACTTACCCAACGGCCACTTCCGACTGCTAGAAGTTGACCACCGCGTAGTTATCCCAATAGAATCCCCCATCCGCGTGATCATTACTGCAGGAGACGTACTCCACTCCTGAGCAGTCCCAACGCTCGGAGTTAAAACAGACGCAATCCCAGGCCGACTAAACCAAACTTCATTCATTACCACCCGGCCTGGGATTTTTTACGGACAATGCTCAGAAATTTGCGGGGCTAATCACAGCTACATACCCATTGTAGTAGAATCAACCCCACTCCCACATTTCGAGGCCTGATCGTCCCTTCTATCATCATCCTAATCATTAAGAAGCTATGCAACAGCACTAGCCTTTTAAGCTAGCCAAAGAGGGACTTCCCCCTCCTTAATGATATGCCACAGCTTAACCCCGCACCATGATTTTCAATCATAATTATAACCTGATTAACCCTAGCACTCCTCATCCAACCAAAACTACTAGCCTTCACCACAACCAACCCCCCATCAAATAAGACCTCCCTCACTACCAAACCCACACCATGATCCTGACCATGAACCTAAGCTTCTTTGACCAATTTTCCAGCCCCAATCTATTTGGCATCCCCTTAATCCTACTATCCCTACTCTTCCCAGCCCTACTATTCCCGTCCCCAAACAACCGATGAATCAACAACCGCCTTTCTACTATCCAAACATGACTCCTTCACCTAATCACAAAACAACTAATAGTCCCACTCAACAAAAATGGCCACAAATGAGCCATAATATTTACATCCCTAATAATCATACTTCTTACAATCAACCTTCTAGGCCTCCTTCCATATACATTCACCCCAACCACCCAACTATCTATGAACATAGCCCTAGCCTTCCCACTATGGCTCGCCACACTACTAACAGGCCTACGAAACCAACCATCAGCCTCTTTAGCCCACCTATTACCCGAAGGTACCCCTACACCCCTAATCCCCGCACTAATCCTGATCGAAACAACCAGCCTACTAATCCGCCCCCTAGCCCTCGGAGTCCGCCTTACAGCCAACCTTACAGCAGGACACTTACTCATCCAACTCATCTCTACAGCCTCCATTGCATTAATACCCACCCTTCCTGCAGTATCCATCCTAACAATAATCATCCTACTACTCCTAACCATCCTAGAAGTAGCAGTAGCCATAATCCAGGCCTACGTCTTCGTGCTCCTTCTAAGCCTATACTTACAAGAAAACATCTAATGGCACACCAAGCACACTCATACCACATAGTTGACCCAAGCCCTTGACCAATCTTCGGGGCAGCCGCCGCCCTACTCACAACCTCAGGATTAATCATGTGATTCCACTACAACTCATCCATACTACTAACCCTAGGCCTCATCTCAATACTCCTAGTAATACTCCAATGATGACGAGACATTGTACGAGAAAGCACCTTCCAAGGCCATCACACTCCCACAGTCCAAAAAGGCCTACGATACGGCATAATCCTTTTCATCACATCCGAAGCATTCTTCTTCTTAGGGTTCTTCTGAGCGTTCTTCCACTCGAGCCTGGCCCCAACCCCAGAACTAGGAGGCCAATGACCCCCAACAGGAATTAAACCACTCAACCCGATAGAAGTCCCCCTACTAAACACAGCCATCCTACTAGCCTCAGGCGTTACCGTAACGTGAGCCCATCACAGCATCACAGAAGGAAACCGAAAACACGCCATCCACGCCCTAACCCTAACGATCCTCCTGGGATTCTACTTCACAGCCCTACAAGCAATAGAATACCACGAAGCCCCATTCTCAATCGCCGATAGCGTCTACGGATCTACCTTCTTCGTTGCCACTGGATTCCACGGACTCCACGTAATCATCGGATCCTCCTTCCTGACCGTCTGCCTCTTCCGACTGATCAAGTTCCACTTTACATCAGACCACCACTTCGGATTCGAGGCAGCAGCCTGATACTGACACTTCGTAGACGTCATCTGACTATTCCTCTACATAACCATCTACTGATGAGGATCTTGCTCTTCTAGTATATTAATTACAATTGACTTCCAATCTCTAGAATCTGGTATAAACCCAGAGGAGAGCAATGAACGCACTCATGTTCATATTCGCCCTATCATCAATCCTAAGCGCCGCCCTAACCGCATTAAACTTCTGACTCGCCCAAATAAACCCCGACTCAGAGAAACTCTCACCGTACGAATGTGGATTCGACCCACTTGGATCTGCTCGATTACCATTCTCAGTCCGATTCTTCCTCAGTAGCCATCCTGTTCCTCCTATTCGACCTAGAAATCGCCCTCCTACTCCCCCTGCCATGAGCCGTCCAACTCCAATCCCCCCTAATGACCCTCACCTGAACTGTAGTGATCCTCCTTCTCCTAACACTCGGACTGGCCTACGAGTGAATTCAAGGGGGCCTAGAATGAGCAGAATAACAGAAAGTTAGTCTAACCAAAAAGATAGCTGGTTTCGACCCAGCAGATTACAGCCAACCCTGTAACTTTCTTATGTCGCCCCTACATTTAAGCTTCTACTCAGCCTTCATTTTCAGCGGACTAGGACTAGCCTTCCACCGAACCCACCTAGTATCCGCCCTACTATGCCTTGAAAGCATAATATTATCGATATTCGTAGGCCTATCAATATGATCCATCGAAAACCAAGTCTCCTCATTCACCATGGTACCAATTCTCATGCTAACCTTCTCAGCGTGTGAGGCGGGCACAGGCCTGGCCATCCTAGTAGCCTCCACCCGCACACATGGCTCCGACCATCTACACAACCTAAACCTCCTGCAATGCTAAAAATCATCCTACCCACAATCATACTTCTTCCAACAGCCCTGCTGTCTCCACCAAAATTTCTATGGACTAACACCACCTTATACAGCCTCCTAATCGCTGCCCTAAGCCTACAGTGATTAATCCCAACCTACTACCCCTACAAATTTTTATCCAACTGAACAGGAATTGACCAAATCTCATCCCCCCTCCTAGTACTATCCTGCTGACTACTCCCACTCATAATCATAGCAAGCCAAAACCACCTGCAACAAGAACCCCTACAACGCAAACGAATCTTTATCTCAACCTTAGTCGCAGTCCAGCCATTCATCCTACTAGCCTTTTCCACCACAGAACTAGCACTATTTTACATCTCATTTGAAGCAACCCTCATTCCCACCCTAATCTTAATCACCCGATGGGGGAACCAACCAGAACGCCTAAGCGCTGGCATCTACCTGCTATTCTACACGCCAGTAAGCTCTCTACCCCTGCTAATCACAATCATACACCTATACGTGAAAATTGGCACCCTGCACCTGCCAACCCTACAACTAACCCACCCAACCCTATCCACCTCATGGACAGGAATACTATCAGGTCTAGCACTGCTCATAGCATTCATAGTAAAAGCCCCACTATACGGCCTACACCTCTGACTGCCAAAAGCCCACGTAGAAGCACCCATCGCAGGCTCAATACTCCTCGCCGCCCTACTACTAAAGCTAGGAGGATACGGAATTATACGAGTCACTCTATTTATGGGCCCACTGTCCAACCTCCTGCACTACCCCTTCCTAACCCTGGCCCTATGAGGCGCCCTAATGACTAGCTCAATCTGCCTACGACAGACAGACCTAAAATCACTAATCGCTTATTCATCCGTTAGCCACATAGGCCTAGTTATCGCCGCAGGAATAATCCAAACCCACTGATCATTCTCAGGGGCAATGATCCTAATAATTTCCCATGGACTAACTTCCTCCATACTATTCTGCCTAGCCAACACAAACTATGAACGTACGCACAGCCGAATTCTACTACTCACACGAGGCCTACAACCTCTCCTACCACTCATAGCTACCTGATGATTGCTGGCCAATCTAACAAACATAGCCTTACCCCCAACAACAAACCTCATAGCAGAGCTAACCATTATAATCACCTTATTCAACTGATCTGCCTTCACGATCATCCTAACAGGAATCGCAACCCTACTAACCGCCTCCTACACCTTATTCATACTACTAATGACCCAACGAGGCTCAATCCCCTCCCACATCACATCTATGCAAAACTCAACCACGCGAGAACACCTGCTCATAACACTCCACATTATCCCAATATTCCTCCTAATCCTCAAACCCGAACTGATCTCCAGAATCCCCTCATGCAAGTATAGTTTAAACCAAACATTAGACTGTGATTCTAAGAATAGAAGTTCAAACCTTCTTACCTGCCGAGGGGAGGGTTTAACCAACAAGAGCTGCTAACTCTTACATCTGAGCCTAAAACCTCAGCCCCCTTACTTTTAAAGGATAACAGCAATCCACTGGTCTTAGGAACCACCCATCTTGGTGCAAATCCAAGTAAAAGTAGTGAACCCCACACTACTAATCAACTCCCTCACACTACTCACGCTGACAATCCTCCTAACCCCAATCATCCTGCCATTTCTATTTAAAAACTTTAAAAACACCCCACAAGCCACCACCCGCGCTGTTAAAACCGCATTCCTAATTAGCCTAGCCCCTACAACCGCATTCATCTACTCGGGAGTAGAATCTGTCACCTGCCACTGGGAGTGAAAATTCATTATAAACTTTAAAATCCCCCTGAGCCTAAAAATAGACCAATACTCAATAACATTTCTTCCAATCGCCCTATTTGTAACATGATCAATCCTACAATTCGCCATATGATACATGGCCTCAGAGCCATATGTAACAAAATTTTTCACCTACCTACTGACATTCCTAGTCACCATACTCCTCCTAACAACCGCAAACAACATATTCCTCCTATTCGTAGGCTGGGAAGGAGTACGAATCATGTCCTTCCTTCTCATCGGCTGATGACAAGGCCGAGCAGATGCCAACACTGCCGCCCTACGAGCCGTAATCTACAACCGAATCGGAGACATCGGACTGATCCTGAGCATAGCATGACTAGCTTCAACATTCAACACCTGAGAGATCCAACAAGCCGTACACCCCCACCAAACCCCAATCCTCCCCCTCATAGGATTAATCCTCGCAGCCGCAGGAAAATCCGCCCAATTTGGACTCCACCCATGACTGCCCGCAGCAATAGAAGGCCCCACCCCAGTATCAGCCCTACTGCACTCCAGTACCATAGTAGTAGCCGGAATCTTCCTGCTCATCCGCATGCACCCCCTGCTAGCCACCAACCAGACAGCCCTAACTGCCTGCCTATGCCTAGGTGCTCTATCAACCCTATTCGCTGCCACATGCGCCCTAACCCAAAATGACATCAAAAAAATCATTGCTTTCTCAACATCCAGCCAACTAGGACTAATAATAGTCACTATCGGACTAAACCTCCCACAACTAGCCTTCCTACACATCTCAACCCATGCCTTCTTTAAAGCCATACTATTCCTATGCTCAGGGTCTATCATCCACAACCTAAACGGAGAACAAGATATCCGAAAGATAGGAGGCCTACAGAAAATACTCCCAGTCACTACTTCCTGCCTAACCATCGGAAACCTGGCGCTGATAGGAACCCCATTCCTAGCCGGATTCTACTCAAAAGACCTCATCATCGAAAGCTTAAACACATCATACCTAAATACTTGAGCCCTACTCCTAACCCTTATAGCCACAGCATTCACCGCAACCTACAGCATCCGCATAACCATCCTAGTCCAAGCTGGACAAACCCGAATCCCCCCAATAGTATCAATAAACGAAAACAACCCACTAATCACCGCCCCCCTAACCCGACTCGCCCTAGGCAGCATTACAGCAGGAATAATCATTACCTCTTTCATCACACCAACCAAAACCCCCCCAATAACCATACCCCTTATCACCAAAACCGCTGCCATCCTCATAACAATCCTAGGAATCATCCTAGCCCTAGAACTATCGAACATAACACACACCCTCACTCACCCCAAACCAAACCCCCTCATAAACTTCTCCTCTGCATTAGGGTACTTCAACCCCCTAGTACACCGATTCTTCTCCAAAAACCTACTAGAAAAGGGACAAAACATTGCCCTACACTTGATCGACCTCTCCTGACTCAAAAAAATAGGGCCAGAGGGCCTTGCTGAACTACAAGTAGCCGCAAGCAAAGCCGCAACCTCAATACACACAGGGCTAATTAAGGCCTACCTAGGATCCTTCGCCCTCTCCATCCTGGTAATAATCCTAATAACACACAGACTCACTAATGGCCCCTAACATCCGCAAATCCCATCCCCTACTAAAAATAATCAACAACTCCCTAATCGACCTACCCGCCCCCTCCAACATCTCTGCCTGATGAAACTTCGGCTCCCTTCTAGCCATCTGCTTAGCCACACAAATCCTAACAGGCCTGCTACTAGCCATACACTACACCGCAGACACTTCACTCGCCTTCTCCTCAGTAGCTCACACATGCCGAGACGTCCAGTACGGATGGCTCATCCGCAACCTCCACGCCAACGGTGCTTCGCTCTTCTTTATCTGCATCTACTTACACATCGGACGAGGCCTCTACTACGGCTCCTACCTATACAAAGAAACCTGAAACACAGGAGTAATCCTCCTACTCACCCTAATAGCAACTGCCTTCGTAGGGTATGTCCTACCATGAGGACAAATGTCATTCTGAGGGGCCACCGTAATCACCAACCTATTCTCAGCCATCCCGTACATTGGGCAAACTCTAGTAGAATGAGCCTGAGGAGGATTCTCAGTAGACAATCCAACCTTAACCCGATTCTTCGCCATCCACTTCCTACTGCCCTTCCTAATTGCAGGAATCACCCTAGTCCACCTAACCTTCCTACACGAATCAGGCTCAAATAACCCACTAGGAATCGTATCAGACTGCGACAAAATCCCATTCCACCCATACTTCTCCATTAAAGACAGCTTAGGGCTTACCCTAATAATCACCCCTCTAATAGCACTAGCCCTATTTTCACCGAACCTCCTGGTTCTTGGAATCCTAGTTGGGAATGGTTGGCCACATGAGATGTACAGGATTTTTACCTGTGATTTAGTCTTGACAAGGCTATGTAATTGGTTTACTAACGTCTCATAAGAAAGAAGCATGAGCGGTTAATGCAGTTGGCTTGAAACCCATCCCCAGTGGTGCAAGTGCACTCTCTGAACTCACTGAAGTGCATCCCCAGTGGTGCCAGTGCACTCTCTGCACTCACTGCACTGCATCCCCAGTGGTGCCAGTGCAATCTCTGGACTCACTGCAGAGCATCCCCAGTGGTGCCAGTGCACTCTGTGGACTCACTGTAATGCATCCCCAGTGGTGCCAGTGCACTCTCTGGACTCACTGCACTGCATCCCCAGTGGTGCCAGTGCAATCTCTGGACTCACTGCAGTGCATCCCCAGTGGTGCCAGTGCACTCTCTGGACTCACTGCAGTGCATCCCCAGTGGTGCCAGTGCACTCTCTGGACTCACTGCAGTGCATCCCCAGTGGTGCCAGTGCACTCTCTGGACTCACTGCACTCCATCCCCAGTGGTGCCAGTGCACTCTCTGGACTCACTGCACTGCATCCCCAGTGGTGCCAGTGCGCCCTCTGGAGTCACAGCACTGCATCCCCAGTGGTGCCAGTGCACTCTCTGGACTCACTGCACTGCATCCCCAGTGGTGCCAGTGCACTCTCTGGACTCACTGAAGTGCATCCCCATTGGTGCCATTGCACTCTCTGCACTCACTGCACTGCATCCCCAGTGGTGCCAGTGCACTCACTGGACTGACTGCACTGCATCCCCAGTGGTGCCAGTGCGCTCTCCGGAGTCACATCACTGCATCCCCAGTGGTGCCAGTGCACTCACTGGACACACTGTACTGCATCACAGGTGGTGCCAGTGCACTCTCTGCACTCACTGCACAGCATCCCCAGTGGTGCCAGTGCATTCACTGGACTCATTGGACTGCATCACCAGTGGTGCCAGTGCACTCTCTGGACTCACTGCACTGCATCCCCAGTGGTGCCAGTGCACTCTCTGGACTCACTGCAGTGCATCCCCAGTGGTGCCAGTGCAGTCTCTGGACTCACTGCAGTGCATCCCCAGTGGTGCCAGAGCACTCTCTGGACTCACTGCACTGCATCCCCAGTGGGGCCAGTGCACTCTCTGGACTCACTGCACCGCATCCCCAGTGGTGTCAGTACACTCTCTGGACTCACTGAAGTGCATCCCCAGTGGTGCCAGTGCACTCTCTGGACTCACTGCACTGCATCCCCAGTGGTGCCAGTGCGCTCTCTGGAGTCACAGCACTGCATCCCCAGTGGTGCCAGTGCAATCTCTGGACTCACTGCACTGCATCCCCAGTGGTGCCAGTGCACTCTCTGGACTCACTGCACTGCATCCCCGGTGGTGCCAGTGCAGTCTCTGGAGTAACTGCACTGCATCCCCAGTGGTGTCAGTACACTCTCTGGACTCACTGAAGTGCATCCCCAGTGGTGCCAGTGCACTCTCTGGACTCACTGCACTGCATCCCCAGTGGTGCCAAAGCACTCTCTGGACTCCCAGCACCGCATCCCCAGTGGTGCAAGTGCACTCTCTGGACTCACTGCACTGCATCCCCAGTGGTGCCAGTGCACTCTCTGGACTCACTGCACTGCATCCCCAGTGGTGCCAGTGCACTCTCTGGACTCACTGCACTGCATCACCAGTGGTGCCAGTGCACTCTCTGCACTCACTGCACTGCTTCCCCCGTGGTGCCAGTGCACTCACTGGACTCACTGCAGTGCATCCCCACTGGTGCCAGTGCACTCTCTGGGCTCACTGCAGTGCATCCCCAGTGGTGCCAGTGCACTCTCTGGACTCACTGCACTGCATCCCCAGTGGTGCCAGTGCGCTCTCTGGAGTCACAGCACTGCATCCCCAGTGGTGCCAGTGCAATCTCTGGACTCACTGCACTGCATCCCCAGTGGTGCCAGTGCACTCTCTGGACTCACTGCAGTGCATCCCCGGTGGTGCCAGTGCAGTCTCTGGAGTAACTGCACTGCATCCCCACTGGTGCCAAAGCACTCTCTGGACTCACTGCACTGCATCCCCAGTGGTGCCAGTGCACTCTCTGGACTCACTGCACTGCATGCCCAGTGGTGCCCGTGCACTCTCTGGACTCACTGTACTGCATACCCACTGGTGCCAGTGCACTCTGTGGACTCACTGTACTGCATCCCCAGTGGTGCCAGTGCACTCTCTGGACTCACTGCAGTGCATCCCCAGTGGTGCCAGTGCACTCTCTGGACTCACTGCAGTGCATCCCCAGTGGTGCCAGTGCACTCTCTGGACTCACTGCACTGCATCCCCAGTGGTGCCAGTGCACTATCTGGACTCACTGCAGGGCATCCCCAGTGGTGCCAGTGCACTGTCTGGACTCACTGCAGTGCATCCCCAGTGGTGCCAGTGCACTCTCTGGACTCACTGCACTGCATCCCCACTGGTGCCAGTGTACTCTCTGGACTCACTGCACTGCATCCCCAGTGGTGCCAGTGCACTCACTGGACTCACTGGACACATCCCCAGTGGTGCCAGTGCACTCTCTGGACTCACTGCAGTGCATCCCCAGTGGTGCCAGTGCACTCTCTGGACTCACTGCACTGCATCCCCAGTGGTGCCAGTGTACTCTCTGGACTCACTGCAGTGCATCCCCAGTGGTGCCAGTGCACTCTCTGGACTCACTGCACTGCATCCCCACTGGTGCCAGTTCACTCTCTGGACTCACTGAAGTGCATCCCCAGTTGTGCCAGTGCACTCTCTGGACTCAATGCACTGCATCCCCAGTGGTGCCAGTGCACTCTCTGGACTCACTGCACTGCATCCCCAGTGGTGCCAGTGCAATCTCTGGACTCACTGTACTGCATCCCCAGTGGTGCCAGTGCACTCACTGTACTCACTGCAGTGCATCCCCACTGGTGCCAGTGCACTCTCTGGACTCACTGCACTGCATCCCCAGTGGGGCCAGTGCACTCTCTGGACTCACTGCACTGCAGCCCCATTGGTGCCAGTGCACTCTCTGGACTCACTGCACTGCATCACAGGTAGTGCCAGTGCACTCTCTGGACTCACTGCACTGCATCCCCAGTGGTGCCAGTGCACTCTCTGGACTCACTGCACTGCTTCCCCAGTGGTGCCAGTGCACTCTCTGCACTCACTTCTCTGCATTCCCAGTGGTGCCAGTGAAGTCTCTGGACTCACTGCACTGTATCCCCAGTGGTGCCAGTGCACTCTCTGGACTCACTGCAGTGCATCACCAGTGGTGCCAGTGCACTCTCTGGACTCACTGCACTGCATCCCCAGTGGTGCCAGTGCACTCTCTGGACTCACTGCAGTGCATCCCCAGTGGTGCCAGTGCACTCTCTGGACTCACTGCACTGCATCCCCAGTGGTGCAAGTGCACTCTCTCGAGTCACTGCACTACATCCCCAGTGGTGCCAGTGCACTCACTGGACTCACTGTACTGCATCATCTGTGGTGCCAGTGCACTCTCTGGACTCACTGCAATGCATCCCCAGTGGTGCCAGTGCACTCTCTGGACTCACTGCACTGTATCCCCAGTGGTGCCAGTGCACTCACTGGATTCACTGCAGTGCATCCCCAGTGGTGCCAGTGCACTCTCTGGACTCACTTCACTGCATCCCCAGTGGTGCCAGTGCACTCTGTGGACTCACTGCACTGCATCCCCAGTGGTGCCAGTGCACTCTGTGGACTCACTGCACTGCATCCCCAGTGGTGACAGTGCACTCTCTGGACTCACTGCACTGCATCCCCAGTGGTGCCAGTGCACTCTCTGGACTCACTGAAGTGCATTCTCAGTGGTGCCAGTGCACTCTCTGGACTCACTTCACTGCATCCCCAGTGGTGCCAGTGCACTCTGTGGACTCACTGCACTGCATCCCCAGTGGTGCCAGTGCACTCTGTGGACTCACTGCACTGCATCCCCAGTGGTGACAGTGCACTCTCTGGACTCACTGCACTGCATCCCCAGTGGTGCCAGTACACTCTCTGGACTCACTGCAGTGCATCCCCAGTGGTGCCAGTGCACTCTCTGGACTCTCTGCAGTGCATCCCCAGTGCAGCCAGTGCACTCTCTGGACTCACTGCAGTGCATCCGCAGTGGTGCCATTGCACTCTCTGGACTCACTGCACTGCATCTCCAGTGGTGCCAGTGCACTCTCTGGACTCACTGCACTGCATCCCCAGTACTGCCAGTGCACTCTCTTGAGTCACTGCACTGCATCCCCTGTGGTGCAAGAGCACTCTCTGGACTCACTGCACTGCATCCCCAGTGGTGCCAGTGCACTCTCTGGACTCACTGCACTGCATCCCCAGTGGTGCTAGTGCACTGTGTGGACTCACTGTACTGCATCCCCAGTGGTGCCAGTGCAATCTCTGGACTCACTGCAGTGCATCCCCAGTGGTGCCAGTGCACTCTCAGGACTCACTGCACTGCATCCCCAGTGGGGCCAGTGCACTCTCTGGACTCACTGCACTGCATCCCCAGTAGTGACAGTGCACTCTCTGGACTCACTGCAGTGCATCCCCAGTGGTGCCAGTGCACTCTCTGGACTCACTGCACTGCATCCCCAGTAGTGCCAGTGCACTCTCTGGACTCACTGCACTGCATCCCCAGTGGTGCCAGTGCACTCTCTGGACTCACTAAACTGCATCACCAGTGGTGCCTCTGCACTCTCTGGACTCACTGCACTGCTTCCCCAGTGGTGCCAGTGCACTCACTGGACTCACTGCAGTGCATCCCCACTGGTGCCAGTGCACTCTCTGGGCTCACTGCAGTGCATCCCCAGTGGTGCCAGTGCACTCTCTGGACTCACTGCACTGCATCCCCAGTGGTGCCTGTGCGCTCTCTGGAGTCACTGCAGTGCATCCGCAGTGGTGCCAGTGCCCTCTCTGGACTCACTGCACTGCGTCCCCAGTGGTGCCAGTGCACTCTCTGGACTCACTGAACTGCATCCCCAGTGGTGCCAGTGCACTCTCTGGACTCACTGCACTGCATCCCCAGTGGAGCCAGTGCACTCACTGGACTCACTGCAGTGCATCCCCACTGGTGCCAGTGCACTCTCTGGACTCACTGCACTGCATCCCCAGTGGTGCCAGTGCACTCTCTGGACTCACTGCACTGCATCCCCAGTGGTGCCAGTGCAATCTCTGGACTCACTGCACTGCATCCCCAGTGGTGCTAGTGCACTCTGTGGACTCACTGCAGTGCATCCCCAGTGGTGCCAGTGCACTCTCTGGACTCACTGAAGTGCATTCTCAGTGGTGCCAGTGCACTCTCTGGACTCACTTCAGTGCATCCCCAGAGGTGCCAGTACACTCTCTGGACTCACTGCAGTGCATCCCCAGTGGTGCCAGTGCACTCTCTGGACTCACTGCAGTGCATCCCCAGTGCAGCCAGTGCACTCTCTGGACTCACTGCAGTGCATCCGCAGTGGTGCCAATGCACTCTCTGGACTCACTGCACGGCATCTCCAGTGGTGCCAGTGCACTCTCTGGACTCACTGCACTGCATCCCCAGTGCTGCCAGTGCACTCTCTTGAGTCACTGCACTGCATCCCCTGTGGTGCCAGTGCAATCTCTGGACTCACTGCAGTGCATCCCCAGTGGTGCCAGTGCACTCTCAGGACTCACTGCACTGCATCCCCAGTGGGGCCAGTGCACTCTCTGGACTCACTGCACTGCATCCCCAGTAGTGACAGTGCACTGTCTGGACTCACTGCAGTGCATCCCCAGTGGTGCCAGTGCACTCTCTGGACTCACTGCACTGCATCCCCAGTAGTGCCAGTGCACTCTCTGGACTCACTGCACTGCATCCCCAGTGCTGCCAGTGCACTCACTGGATTCACTGCACTGCATCCCCAGTGGTGCCAGTGCACTCTCTGGACTCACTGCACTGCATCCCCAGTGGTGCCAGTGCACTCTGTGGACTCACTGTACTGCATCCCCAGTGGTGACAGTGCACTCTCTGGACTCACTGCAGTGCATCCCCAGTGGTGCCAGTGCACTCTCTGGACTCACTGCAGTGCATCCCCACTGGTGCCAGTGCACTCTCTGGACTCACTGCACTGCATCCCCAGTGGTGCCAGTGCACTCACTGGAGTAACTGCAGTGCATCCCCACTGGTGCCAAAGCACTCTCTGGACTCACTGCAGTGCATCCCCAGTGGTGCCACTGCACTCTCTGGACTCACTGCAGTGCATCCCCAGTGGTGCCAGTGCACTCTCTGGACTCATTGAAGTGCATTCTCAGTGGTGCCAGTGCACTCTCTGGACTCACTGCAGTGCATCCCCAGTGGTGCCAGTACACTCACTGGACTCACTGCACTGCATACCCAGTGGTGCCAGTGCACTCTCTGGACTCACTAAACTGCATCCCCAGTGGTGCCACTGCACTCTCTGGACTCACTGCACTGCTTCCCCAGTGGTGCCAGTGCACTCACTGGACTCACTGGACTGCATCCCCAGTGGTGCCAGTGCACTCTCTGGACTCACTGCACTGCATCCCCAGTGGTGCCAGAGCACTCTCTGGACTCACTGCACTGCATCCCCAGTGGTGCCAGTGCACTCTCTGGACTCACTGCACTGCATCCCCAGTCGTGTCAGTGCACTCTCTGGACTCACTGAAGTGCATCCCCAGTTGTGCCAGTGCACTCTCTGGACTCAATGCACTGCATCCCCAGTGGTGCCAGTGCACTCTCTGGACTCAGTGCACTGCATCCCCAGTGGTGCCAGTGCAATCTCTGGACTCACTGTAGTGCATCCCCAGTGGTGCCAGTGCACTCTCTGGACTCACTGCAGTGCATCCCCAGTGGTGCCAGTGCACTCTCTGGACTCACTGTACTGCATCACCAGTGGTGCCAGTGCACTCTCTGGACTCACTGCAGTGCATCCCCAGTGGTGCCATTGCACTCTCTGGACTCACTGCACTGCAGCCCCGGTGGTGCCAGTGCAATCTCTGGACTCACTGCACTGCATCCCCAGTGGTGCCAGTGCACTCTCTGGACTCACTGCACTGCATCCCCAGTTTTGCCAGTGAAGTCTTTGGACTCACTGCACTGCATCCCCAGTGGTGCCAGTGCACTCTCTGGAGTCACTGAAGTGCATCCCCAGTGGTGCCAGTGCACTCTCTGGACTCACTGCACTGCATGCCCAGTGGTGCCAGTGCACTCTCTGGACTCACTGCACTGCATCCGCTCATGTTCGGAGGATTCGGCAACTGAGTAGTCCCCCTCATAATCGGTGCCCCCGACATAGCATTCCCGCGAATAAACAACATAAGCTTTTGACTCCTCCCCCCATCATTCCTCCTACTACTAGTCTCATCCACTGTAGAAGCTGGCGCCGGCACAGGCTGAACTGTCTACCCTCCCCTAGCAGGTAACCTTGCCCACGCCGGAGCTTCAGTAGACCTGGCTATCTTCTCACTCCACTTAGCCGGTATCTCCTCCATCCTTGGGGCCATCAACTTTATCACCACAGCCATCAACATAAAACCCCCCGCACTCTCAGAATACCAAACCCCACTATTTGTCTGATCCGTACTAATTACCGCCATCCTACTCCTTCTATCACTCCCCGTACTCGCCGCCGGTATTACAATATTACTAACTGATCGAAACCTAAACACCACATTCTTCGACCCCGCTGGAGGAGGAGACCCAATCCTGTACCAACACCTATTCTGATTCTTCGGACACCCAGAAGTCTATATTCTGATCCTACCGGGGTTCGGAATCATCTCACACGTAGTCACGTACTACTCAGGCAAAAAGGAGCCCTTCGGCTACATGGGAATAGTCTGAGCCATACTATCCATCGGCTTCCTAGGATTCATCGTCTGAGCTCACCACATGTTTACAGTAGGAATAGACGTTGATACCCGAGCCTACTTTACATCAGCCACTATAATCATTGCCATCCCTACCGGAATCAAAGTTTTTAGCTGACTAGCCACCCTGCACGGAGGAACAATCAAATGAGACCCCCCCCAATACTATGAGCTCTAGGATTTATCTTCCTATTTACCATCGGAGGATTAACAGGAATCGTTCTTGCAAACTCTTCCCTAGACATCGCCCTGCACGACACGTACTACGTAGTTGCCCACTTCCACTACGTCCTATCCATAGGCGCCGTCTTTGCCATTCTAGCAGGATTTACTCACTGATTCCCACTACTCACTGGGTTTACCCTACACCAAACATGAGCAAAAGCCCACTTCGGGGTAATATTTACAAGAGTAAACCTAACGTTCTTCCCCCAGCACTTCCTAGGCCTAGCAGGAATACCCCGACGATACTCGGACTATCCCGACGCCTACACACTATGAAACACCATTTCCTCCATCGGCTCCCTAATCTCAATAGTAGCCGTAATCATACTAATATTCATCATCTGAGAAGCCTTTCCGGCCAAACGAAAAGTCCTACAACCAGAACTAACTACCACAAACGTTGAATGAATCCACGGCTGCCCTCCCCCATACCATACTTTCGAGGAACCGGCCTTCGTCCAAGTACAAGAAAGGAAGGAATCGAACCCTCACATGCTGGTTTCAAGCCAACTGCATTAACCGCTCATGCTTCTTTCTTATGAGACGTTAGTAAACCAATTACATAGCCTTGTCAAGACTAAATCACAGGTAAAAATCCTGTACATCTCATGTGGCCAACCACTCCCAACTAGGATTCCAAGACGCCTCATCACCCATCATAGAAGAACTCGTTGAATTCCACGACCACGCCCTAATCGTTGCCCTAGCTATCTGCAGCCTAGTTCTCTACCTTTTAGCCCACATACTAACAGAAAAACTCTCGTCCAATGCTGTAGACGCCCAAGAAGTAGAGCTGATCTGGACAATCCTACCTGCTATCGTCCTGGTACTCCTCGCCCTCCCATCCCTACAAATCCTCTACATAATGGACAAAATCGATGAACCAGACCTCACCCTAAAAGCCATCGGCCACCAATGATACTGAAGCTACGAATACACAGACTTCAAAGACCTATCATTCGACTCCTACATAGTGCCCACCCCAGACTTACCCAACGGCCACTTCCGACTGCTAGAAGTTGACCACCGCGTAGTTATCCCAATAGAATCCCCCATCCGCGTGATCATTACTGCAGGAGACGTACTCCACTCCTGAGCAGTCCCAACGCTCGGAGTTAAAACAGACGCAATCCCAGGCCGACTAAACCAAACTTCATTCATTACCACCCGGCCTGGGATTTTTTACGGACAATGCTCAGAAATTTGCGGGGCTAATCACAGCTACATACCCATTGTAGTAGAATCAACCCCACTCCCACATTTCGAGGCCTGATCGTCCCTTCTATCATCATCCTAATCATTAAGAAGCTATGCAACAGCACTAGCCTTTTAAGCTAGCCAAAGAGGGACTTCCCCCTCCTTAATGATATGCCACAGCTTAACCCCGCACCATGATTTTCAATCATAATTATAACCTGATTAACCCTAGCACTCCTCATCCAACCAAAACTACTAGCCTTCACCACAACCAACCCCCCATCAAATAAGACCTCCCTCACTACCAAACCCACACCATGATCCTGACCATGAACCTAAGCTTCTTTGACCAATTTTCCAGCCCCAATCTATTTGGCATCCCCTTAATCCTACTATCCCTACTCTTCCCAGCCCTACTATTCCCGTCCCCAAACAACCGATGAATCAACAACCGCCTTTCTACTATCCAAACATGACTCCTTCACCTAATCACAAAACAACTAATAGTCCCACTCAACAAAAATGGCCACAAATGAGCCATAATATTTACATCCCTAATAATCATACTTCTTACAATCAACCTTCTAGGCCTCCTTCCATATACATTCACCCCAACCACCCAACTATCTATGAACATAGCCCTAGCCTTCCCACTATGGCTCGCCACACTACTAACAGGCCTACGAAACCAACCATCAGCCTCTTTAGCCCACCTATTACCCGAAGGTACCCCTACACCCCTAATCCCCGCACTAATCCTGATCGAAACAACCAGCCTACTAATCCGCCCCCTAGCCCTCGGAGTCCGCCTTACAGCCAACCTTACAGCAGGACACTTACTCATCCAACTCATCTCTACAGCCTCCATTGCATTAATACCCACCCTTCCTGCAGTATCCATCCTAACAATAATCATCCTACTACTCCTAACCATCCTAGAAGTAGCAGTAGCCATAATCCAGGCCTACGTCTTCGTGCTCCTTCTAAGCCTATACTTACAAGAAAACATCTAATGGCACACCAAGCACACTCATACCACATAGTTGACCCAAGCCCTTGACCAATCTTCGGGGCAGCCGCCGCCCTACTCACAACCTCAGGATTAATCATGTGATTCCACTACAACTCATCCATACTACTAACCCTAGGCCTCATCTCAATACTCCTAGTAATACTCCAATGATGACGAGACATTGTACGAGAAAGCACCTTCCAAGGCCATCACACTCCCACAGTCCAAAAAGGCCTACGATACGGCATAATCCTTTTCATCACATCCGAAGCATTCTTCTTCTTAGGGTTCTTCTGAGCGTTCTTCCACTTGAGCCTGGCCCCAACCCCAGAACTAGGAGGCCAATGACCCCCAACAGGAATTAAACCACTCAACCCGATAGAAGTCCCCCTACTAAACACAGCCATCCTACTAGCCTCAGGCGTTACCGTAACGTGAGCCCATCACAGCATCACAGAAGGAAACCGAAAACACGCCATCCACGCCCTAACCCTAACGATCCTCCTGGGATTCTACTTCACAGCCCTACAAGCAATAGAATACCACGAAGCCCCATTCTCAATCGCCGATAGCGTCTACGGATCTACCTTCTTCGTTGCCACTGGATTCCACGGACTCCACGTAATCATCGGATCCTCCTTCCTGACCGTCTGCCTCTTCCGACTGATCAAGTTCCACTTTACATCAGACCACCACTTCGGATTCGAGGCAGCAGCCTGATACTGACACTTCGTAGACGTCATCTGACTATTCCTCTACATAACCATCTACTGATGAGGATCTTGCTCTTCTAGTATATTAATTACAATTGACTTCCAATCTCTAGAATCTGGTATAAACCCAGAGGAGAGCAATGAACGCACTCATGTTCATATTCGCCCTATCATCAATCCTAAGCGCCGCCCTAACCGCATTAAACTTCTGACTCGCCCAAATAAACCCCGACTCAGAGAAACTCTCACCGTACGAATGTGGATTCGACCCACTTGGATCTGCTCGATTACCATTCTCAGTCCGATTCTTCCTCAGTAGCCATCCTGTTCGTCCTATTCGACCTAGAAATCGCCCTCCTACTCCCCCTGCCATGAGCCGTCCAACTCCAATCCCCCCTAATGACCCTCACCTGAACTGTAGTGATCCTCCTTCTCCTAACACTCGGACTGGCCTACGAGTGAATTCAAGGGGGCCTAGAATGAGCAGAATAACAGAAAGTTAGTCTAACCAAAAAGATAGCTGGTTTCGACCCAGCAGATTACAGCCAACCCTGTAACTTTCTTATGTCGCCCCTACATTTAAGCTTCTACTCAGCCTTCATTTTCAGCGGACTAGGACTAGCCTTCCACCGAACCCACCTAGTATCCGCCCTACTATGCCTTGAAAGCATAATATTATCGATATTCGTAGGCCTATCAATATGATCCATCGAAAACCAAGTCTCCTCATTCACCATGGTACCAATTCTCATGCTAACCTTCTCAGCGTGTGAGGCGGGCACAGGCCTGGCCATCCTAGTAGCCTCCACCCGCACACATGGCTCCGACCATCTACACAACCTAAACCTCCTGCAATGCTAAAAATCATCCTACCCACAATCATACTTCTTCCAACAGCCCTGCTGTCTCCACCAAAATTTCTATGGACTAACACCACCTTATACAGCCTCCTAATCGCTGCCCTAAGCCTACAGTGATTAATCCCAACCTACTACCCCTACAAATTTTTATCCAACTGAACAGGAATTGACCAAATCTCATCCCCCCTCCTAGTACTATCCTGCTGACTACTCCCACTCATAATCATAGCAAGCCAAAACCACCTGCAACAAGAACCCCTACAACGCAAACGAATCTTTATCTCAACCTTAGTCGCAGTCCAGCCATTCATCCTACTAGCCTTTTCCACCACAGAACTAGCACTATTTTACATCTCATTTGAAGCAACCCTCATTCCCACCCTAATCTTAATCACCCGATGGGGGAACCAACCAGAACGCCTAAGCGCTGGCATCTACCTGCTATTCTACACGCCAGTAAGCTCTCTACCCCTGCTAATCACAATCATACACCTATACGTGAAAATTGGCACCCTGCACCTGCCAACCCTACAACTAACCCACCCAACCCTATCCACCTCATGGACAGGAATACTATCAGGTCTAGCACTGCTCATAGCATTCATAGTAAAAGCCCCACTATACGGCCTACACCTCTGACTGCCAAAAGCCCACGTAGAAGCACCCATCGCAGGCTCAATACTCCTCGCCGCCCTACTACTAAAGCTAGGAGGATACGGAATTATACGAGTCACTCTATTTATGGGCCCACTGTCCAACCTCCTGCACTACCCCTTCCTAACCCTGGCCCTATGAGGCGCCCTAATGACTAGCTCAATCTGCCTACGACAGACAGACCTAAAATCACTAATCGCTTATTCATCCGTTAGCCACATAGGCCTAGTTATCGCCGCAGGAATAATCCAAACCCACTGATGATTCTCAGGGGCAATGATCCTAATAATTTCCCATGGACTAACTTCCTCCATACTATTCTGCCTAGCCAACCCAACTATGAACGTACGCACAGCCGAATTCTACTACTCACACGAGGCCTACAACCTCTCCTACCACTCATAGCTACCTGATGATTGCTGGCCAATCTAACAAACATAGCCTTACCCCCAACAACAAACCTCATAGCAGAGCTAACCATTATAATCACCTTATTCAACTGATCTGCCTTCACGATCATCCTAACAGGAATCGCAACCCTACTAACCGCCTCCTACACCTTATTCATACTACTAATGACCCAACGAGGCTCAATCCCCTCCCACATCACATCTATGCAAAACTCAACCACGCGAGAACACCTGCTCATAACACTCCACATTATCCCAATATTCCTCCTAATCCTCAAACCCGAACTGATCTCCGGAATCCCCTCATGCAAGTATAGTTTAAACCAAACATTAGACTGTGATTCTAAGAATAGAAGTTCAAACCTTCTTACCTGCCGAGGGGAGGGTTTAACCAACAAGAGCTGCTAACTCTTACATCTGAGCCTAAAACCTCAGCCCCCTTACTTTTAAAGGATAACAGCAATCCACTGGTCTTAGGAACCACCCATCTTGGTGCAAATCCAAGTAAAAGGAGTGAACCCCACACTACTAATCAACTCCCTCACACTACTCACGCTGACAATCCTCCTAACCCCAATCATCCTGCCATTTCTATTTAAAAACTTTAAAAACACCCCACAAGCCACCACCCGCGCTGTTAAAACCGCATTCCTAATTAGCCTAGCCCCTACAACCGCATTCATCTACTCGGGAGTAGAATCTGTCACCTGCCACTGGGAGTGAAAATTCATTATAAACTTTAAAATCCCCCTGAGCCTAAAAATAGACCAATACTCAATAACATTTCTTCCAATCGCCCTATTTGTAACATGATCAATCCTACAATTCGCCATATGATACATGGCCTCAGAGCCATACGTAACAAAATTTTTCACCTACCTACTGACATTCCTAGTCGCCATACTCCTCCTAACAACCGCAAACAACATATTCCTCCTATTCGTAGGCTGGGAAGGAGTACGAATCATGTCCTTCCTTCTCATCGGCTGATGACAAGGCCGAGCAGATGCCAACACCGCCGCCCTACGAGCCGTAATCTACAACCGAATCGGAGACATCGGACTGATCCTGAGCATAGCATGACTAGCTTCAACATTCAACACCTGAGAGATCCAACAAGCCGTACACCCCCACCAAACCCCAATCCTCCCCCTCATAGGATTAATCCTCGCAGCCGCAGGAAAATCCGCCCAATTTGGACTCCACCCATGACTGCCCGCAGCAATAGAAGGCCCCACCCCAGTATCAGCCCTACTGCACTCCAGTACCATAGTAGTAGCCGGAATCTTCCTGCTCATCCGCATGCACCCCCTGCTAGCCACCAACCAGACAGCCCTAACTGCCTGCCTATGCCTAGGTGCTCTATCAACCCTATTCGCTGCCACATGCGCCCTAACCCAAAATGACATCAAAAAAATCATTGCTTTCTCAACATCCAGCCAACTAGGACTAATAATAGTCACTATCGGACTAAACCTCCCACAACTAGCCTTCCTACACATCTCAACCCATGCCTTCTTTAAAGCCATACTATTCCTATGCTCAGGGTCTATCATCCACAACCTAAACGGAGAACAAGATATCCGAAAGATAGGAGGCCTACAGAAAATACTCCCAGTCACTACTTCCTGCCTAACCATCGGAAACCTGGCGCTGATAGGAACCCCATTCCTAGCCGGATTCTACTCAAAAGACCTCATCATCGAAAGCTTAAACACATCATACCTAAATACTTGAGCCCTACTCCTAACCCTTATAGCCACAGCATTCACCGCAACCTACAGCATCCGCATAACCATCCTAGTCCAAGCTGGACAAACCCGAATCCCCCCAATAGTATCAATAAACGAAAACAACCCACTAATCACCGCCCCCCTAACCCGACTCGCCCTAGGCAGCATTACAGCAGGAATAATCATTACCTCTTTCATCACACCAACCAAAACCCCCCCAATAACCATACCCCTTATCACCAAAACCGCTGCCATCCTCATAACAATCCTAGGAATCATCCTAGCCCTAGAACTATCGAACATAACACACACCCTCACTCACCCCAAACCAAACCCCCTCATAAACTTCTCCTCTGCATTAGGGTACTTCAACCCCCTAGTACACCGATTCTTCTCCAAAAACCTACTAGAAAAGGGACAAAACATTGCCCTACACTTGATCGACCTCTCCTGACTCAAAAAAATAGGGCCAGAGGGCCTTGCTGAACTACAAGTAGCCGCAAGCAAAGCCGCAACCTCAATACACACAGGGCTAATTAAGGCCTACCTAGGATCCTTCGCCCTCTCCATCCTGGTAATAATCCTAATAACACACAGACTCACTAATGGCCCCTAACATCCGCAAATCCCATCCCCTACTAAAAATAATCAACAACTCCCTAATCGACCTACCCGCCCCCTCCAACATCTCTGCCTGATGAAACTTCGGCTCCCTTCTAGCCATCTGCTTAGCCACACAAATCCTAACAGGCCTGCTACTAGCCATACACTACACCGCAGACACTTCACTCGCCTTCTCCTCAGTAGCTCACACATGCCGAGACGTCCAGTACGGATGGCTCATCCGCAACCTCCACGCCAACGGTGCTTCGCTCTTCTTTATCTGCATCTACTTACACATCGGACGAGGCCTCTACTACGGCTCCTACCTATACAAAGAAACCTGAAACACAGGAGTAATCCTCCTACTCACCCTAATAGCAACTGCCTTCGTAGGGTATGTCCTACCATGAGGACAAATGTCATTCTGAGGGGCCACCGTAATCACCAACCTATTCTCAGCCATCCCGTACATTGGGCAAACTCTAGTAGAATGAGCCTGAGGAGGATTCTCAGTAGACAATCCAACCTTAACCCGATTCTTCGCCATCCACTTCCTACTGCCCTTCCTAATTGCAGGAATCACCCTAGTCCACCTAACCTTCCTACACGAATCAGGCTCAAATAACCCACTAGGAATCGTATCAGACTGCGACAAAATCCCATTCCACCCATACTTCTCCATTAAAGACAGCTTAGGGCTTACCCTAATAATCACCCCTCTAATAGCACTAGCCCTATTTTCACCGAACCTCCTGGTTCTTGGAATCCTAGTTGGGAATGGTTGGCCACATGAGATGTACAGGATTTTTACCTGTGATTTAGTCTTGACAAGGCTATGTAATTGGTTTACTAACGTCTCATAAGAAAGAAGCATGAGCGGTTAATGCAGTTGGCTTGAAACCCATCCCCAGTGGTGCAAGTGCACTCTCTGAACTCACTGAAGTGCATCCCCAGTGGTGCCAGTGCACTCTCTGCACTCACTGCACTGCATCCCCAGTGGTGCCAGTGCAATCTCTGGACTCACTGCAGAGCATCCCCAGTGGTGCCAGTGCACTCTGTGGACTCACTGTAGTGCATCCCCAGTGGTGCCAGTGCACTCTCTGGACTCACTGCACTGCATCCCCAGTGGTGCCAGTGCAATCTCTGGACTCACTGCAGTGCATCCCCAGTGGTGCCAGTGCACTCTCTGGACTCACTGCAGTGCATCCCCAGTGGTGCCAGTGCACTCTCTGGACTCACTGCAGTGCATCCCCAGTGGTGCCAGTGCACTCTCTGGACTCACTGCACTCCATCCCCAGTGGTGCCAGTGCACTCTCTGGACTCACTGCACTGCATCCCCAGTGGTGCCAGTGCGCCCTCTGGAGTCACAGCACTGCATCCCCAGTGGTGCCAGTGCAATCTCTGGACTCACTGCACTGCATCCCCAGTGGTGCCAGTGCACTCTCTGGACTCACTGCAGTGCATCCCCATTGGTGCCATTGCACTCTCTGCACTCACTGCACTGCATCCCCAGTGGTGCCAGTGCACTCACTGGACTGACTGCACTGCATCCCCAGTGGTGCCAGTGCGCTCTCCGGAGTCACATCACTGCATCCCCAGTGGTGCCAGTGCACTCACTGGACACACTGTACTGCATCACAGGTGGTGCCAGTGCACTCTCTGCACTCACTGCACAGCATCCCCAGTGGTGCCAGTGCATTCACTGGACTCATTGGACTGCATCACCAGTGGTGCCAGTGCACTCTCTGGACTCACTGCACTGCATCCCCAGTGGTGCCAGTGCACTCTCTGGACTCACTGCAGTGCATCCCCAGTGGTGCCAGTGCAGTCTCTGGACTCACTGCAGTGCATCCCCAGTGGTGCCAGAGCACTCTCTGGACTCACTGCACTGCATCCCCAGTGGGGCCAGTGCACTCTCTGGACTCACTGCACCGCATCCCCAGTGGTGTCAGTACACTCTCTGGACTCACTGAAGTGCATCCCCAGTGGTGCCAGTGCACTCTCTGGACTCACTGCACTGCATCCCCAGTGGTGCCAGTGCGCTCTCTGGAGTCACAGCACTGCATCCCCAGTGGTGCCAGTGCAATCTCTGGACTCACTGCACTGCATCCCCAGTGGTGCCAGTGCACTCTCTGGACTCACTGCACTGCATCCCCGGTGGTGCCAGTGCAGTCTCTGGAGTAACTGCACTGCATCCCCAGTGGTGTCAGTACACTCTCTGGACTCACTGAAGTGCATCCCCAGTGGTGCCAGTGCACTCTCTGGACTCACTGCACTGCATCCCCAGTGGTGCCAAAGCACTCTCTGGACTCCCAGCACCGCATCCCCAGTGGTGCCAGTGCACTCTCTGGACTCACTGCACTGCATCCCCAGTGGTGCCAGTGCACTCTCTGGACTCACTGCACTGCATCCCCAGTGGTGCCAGTGCACTCTCTGGACTCACTAAACTGCATCACCAGTGGTGCCAGTGCACTCTCTGCACTCACTGCACTGCTTCCCCCGTGGTGCCAGTGCACTCACTGGACTCACTGCAGTGCATCCCCACTGGTGCCAGTGCACTCTCTGGGCTCACTGCAGTGCATCCCCAGTGGTGCCAGTGCACTCTCTGGACTCACTGCACTGCATCCCCAGTGGTGCCAGTGCGCTCTCTGGAGTCACAGCACTGCATCCCCAGTGGTGCCAGTGCAATCTCTGGACTCACTGCACTGCATCCCCAGTGGTGCCAGTGCACTCTCTGGACTCACTGCAGTGCATCCCCGGTGGTGCCAGTGCAGTCTCTGGAGTAACTGCACTGCATCCCCACTGGTGCCAAAGCACTCTCTGGACTCACTGCACTGCATCCCCAGTGGTGCCAGTGCACTCTCTGGACTCACTGCACTGCATGCCCAGTGGTGCCAGTGCACTCTCTGGACTCACTGTACTGCATACCCACTGGTGCCAGTGCACTCTGTGGACTCACTGTACTGCATCCCCAGTGGTGCCAGTGCACTCTCTGGACTCACTGCAGTGCATCCCCAGTGGTGCCAGTGCACTCTCTGGACTCACTGCAGTGCATCCCCAGTGGTGCCAGTGCACTCTCTGGACTCACTGCAGTGCATCCCCAGTGGTGCCAGTGCACTCTCTGGACTCACTGCACTGCATCCCCAGTGGTGCCAGTGCACTATCTGGACTCACTGCAGGGCATCCCCAGTGGTGCCAGTGCACTGTCTGGACTCACTGCAGTGCATCCCCAGTGGTGCCAGTGTACTCTCTGGACTCACTGTACTGCACCCCCAGTGGTGCCAGTGCACTCACTGGACTGACTGCACTGCATCCCCAGTGGTGCCAGTGCACTCTCTGGACTCACTGCACTGCATCCCCACTGGTGCCAGTGTACTCTCTGGACTCACTGCACTGCATCCCCAGTGGTGCCAGTGCACTCACTGGACTCACTGGACACATCCCCAGTGGTGCCAGTGCACTCTCTGGACTCACTGCAGTGCATCCCCAGTGGTGCCAGTGCACTCTCTGGACTCACTGCACTGCATCCCCAGTGGTGCCAGTGTACTCTCTGGACTCACTGCAGTGCATCCCCAGTGGTGCCAGTGCACTCTCTGGACTCACTGCACTGCATCCCCACTGGTGCCAGTTCACTCTCTGGACTCACTGAAGTGCATCCCCAGTTGTGCCAGTGCACTCTCTGGACTCAATGCACTGCATCCCCAGTGGTGCCAGTGCACTCTCTGGACTCACTGCACTGCATCCCCAGTGGTGCCAGTGCAATCTCTGGACTCACTGTACTGCATCCCCAGTGGTGCCAGTGCACTCACTGTACTCACTGCAGTGCATCCCCACTGGTGCCAGTGCACTCTCTGGACTCACTGCACTGCATCCCCAGTGGGGCCAGTGCACTCTCTGGACTCACTGCACTGCAGCCCCATTGGTGCCAGTGCACTCTCTGGACTCACTGCACTGCATCACAGGTAGTGCCAGTGCACTCTCTGGACTCACTGCACTGCATCCCCAGTGGTGCCAGTGCACTCTCTGGACTCACTGCACTGCTTCCCCAGTGGTGCCAGTGCACTCTCTGCACTCACTTCTCTGCATTCCCAGTGGTGCCAGTGAAGTCTCTGGACTCACTGCACTGCATCCCCAGTGGTGCCAGTGCAATCTCTGGACTCACTGCAGTGCATCACCAGTGGTGCCAGTGCACTCTCTGGACTCACTGCACTGCATCCCCAGTGGTGCCAGTGCACTCTCTGGACTCACTGCAGTGCATCCCCAGTGGTGCCAGTGCACTCTCTGGACTCACTGCACTGCATCCCCAGTGGTGCAAGTGCACTCTCTCGAGTCACTGCACTACATCCCCAGTGGTGCCAGTGCACTCACTGGACTCACTGTACTGCATCATCTGTGGTGCCAGTGCACTCTCTGGACTCACTGCAATGCATCCCCAGTGGTGCCAGTGCACTCTCTGGACTCACTGCACTGTATCCCCAGTGGTGCCAGTGCACTCACTGGATTCACTGCAGTGCATCCCCAGTGGTGCCAGTGCACTCTCTGGACTCACTTCACTGCATCCCCAGTGGTGCCAGTGCACTCTGTGGACTCACTGCACTGCATCCCCAGTGGTGCCAGTGCACTCTGTGGACTCACTGCACTGCATCCCCAGTGGTGACAGTGCACTCTCTGGACTCACTGCACTGCATCCCCAGTGGTGCCAGTGCACTCTCTGGACTCACTGAAGTGCATTCTCAGTGGTGCCAGTGCACTCTCTGGACTCACTTCACTGCATCCCCAGTGGTGCCAGTGCACTCTGTGGACTCACTGCACTGCATCCCCAGTGGTGCCAGTGCACTCTGTGGACTCACTGCACTGCATCCCCAGTGGTGACAGTGCACTCTCTGGACTCACTGCACTGCATCCCCAGTGGTGCCAGTGCACTCTCTGGACTCACTGAACTGCATCCCCAGTGGTGCCAGTGCACTCTCTGGACTCACTGCACTGCATCCCCAGTGGTGCCAGTGCACTCACTGGACTCACTGCAGTGCATCCCCACTGGTGCCAGTGCACTCTCTGGACTCACTGCACTGCATCCCCAGTGGTGCCAGTGCACTCTCTGGACTCACTGCACTGCATCCCCAGTGGTTCCAGCGCACTCTCTGGACTCACTGCACTGCATCCCTAGTGGTTCCACTGCACTCTCTGGACTCACTGCACTGCTTCCCCAGTGGTGCCAGTGCACTCTCTGGACTCACTGCAGTGCATTCTCAGTGGTGCCAGTGCACTCACTGGACTCACTGCAGTGCATCCCCACTGGTGCCAGTGCACTCTGTGGACTCACTGCAGTGCATCCCCAGTGGTGCCAGTGCACTCTCTGGACTCACTGAAGTGCATTCTCAGTGGTGCCAGTGCACTCTCTGGACTCACTTCAGTGCATCCCCAGTGTTGCCAGTACACTCTCTGGACTCACTGCAGTGCATCCCCAGTGGTGCCAGTGCACTCTCTGGACTCACTGCAGTGCATCCCCAGTGCAGCCAGTGCACTCTCTGGACTCACTGCAGTGCATCCGCAGTGGTGCCATTGCACTCTCTGGACTCACTGCACTGCATCTCCAGTGGTGCCAGTGCACTCTCTGGACTCACTGCACTGCATCCCCAGTACTGCCAGTGCACTCTCTTGAGTCACTGCACTGCATCCCCTGTGGTGCAAGAGCACTCTCTGGACTCACTGCACTGCATCCCCAGTGGTGCCAGTGCACTCTCTGGACTCACTGCACTGCATCCCCAGTGGTGCTAGTGCACTGTGTGGACTCACTGTACTGCATCCCCAGTGGTGCCAGTGCAATCTCTGGACTCACTGCAGTGCATCCCCAGTGGTGCCAGTGCACTCTCTGGACTCACTGCACTGCATCCCCAGTGGGGCCAGTGCACTCTCTGGACTCACTGCACTGCATCCCCAGTAGTGACAGTGCACTCTCTGGACTCACTGCAGTGCATCCCCAGTGGTGCCAGTGCACTCTCTGGACTCACTGCACTGCATCCCCAGTAGTGCCAGTGCACTCTCTGGACTCACTGCACTGCATCCCCAGTGGTGCCAGTGCACTCTCTGGACTCACTAAACTGCATCACCAGTGGTGCCTCTGCACTCTCTGGGCTCACTGCAGTGCATCCCCAGTGGTGCCAGTGCACTCTCTGGACTCACTGCACTGCATCCCCAGTGGTGCCTGTGCGCTCTCTGGAGTCACTGCAGTGCATCCGCAGTGGTGCCAGTGCCCTCTCTGGACTCACTGCACTGCGTCCCCAGTGGTGCCAGTGCACTCTCTGGACTCACTGAACTGCATCCCCAGTGGTGCCAGTGCACTCTCTGGACTCACTGCACTGCATCCCCAGTGGAGCCAGTGCACTCACTGGACTCACTGCAGTGCATCCCCACTGGTGCCAGTGCACTCTCTGGAGTCACTGCACTGCATCCCAAGTGGTGCCAGTGCACTCTCTGGACTCACTGCACTGCATCCCCAGTGGTGCCAGTGCAATCTCTGGACTCACTGCACTGCATCCCCAGTGGTGCTAGTGCACTCTGTGGACTCACTGCAGTGCATCCCCAGTGGTGCCAGTGCACTCTCTGGACTCACTGAAGTGCATTCTCAGTGGTGCCAGTGCACTCTCTGGACTCACTTCAGTGCATCCCCAGAGGTGCCAGTACACTCTCTGGACTCACTGCAGTGCATCCCCAGTGGTGCCAGTGCACTCTCTGGACTCACTGCAGTGCATCCCCAGTGCAGCCAGTGCACTCTCTGGACTCACTGCAGTGCATCCGCAGTGGTGCCAATGCACTCTCTGGACTCACTGCACGGCATCTCCAGTGGTGCCAGTGCACTCTCTGGACTCACTGCACTGCATCCCCAGTGCTGCCAGTGCACTCTCTTGAGTCACTGCACTGCATCCCCTGTGGTGCAAGAGCACTCTCTGGACTCACAGCAGTGCATCCCCAGTGGTGCCAGTGCACTCTCTGGACTCACTGCACTGCATCCCCAGTGGTGCCAGTGCACTCTCTGGACTCACTGCACTGCATCCCCAGTGGTGCTAGTGCACTGTGTGGACTCACTGTACTGCATCCCCAGTGGTGCCAGTGCAATCTCTGGACTCACTGCAGTGCATCCCCAGTGGTGCCAGTGCACTCTCAGGACTCACTGCACTGCATCCCCAGTGGGGCCAGTGCACTCTCTGGACTCACTGCACTGCATCCCCAGTAGTGACAGTGCACTGTCTGGACTCACTGCAGTGCATCCCCAGTGGTGCCAGTGCACTCTCTGGACTCACTGCACTGCATCCCCAGTAGTGCCAGTGCACTCTCTGGACTCACTGCACTGCATCCCCAGTGCTGCCAGTGCACTCACTGGATTCACTGCACTGCATCCCCAGTGGTGCCAGTGCACTCTCTGGACTCACTGCACTGCATCCCCAGTGGTGCCAGTGCACTCTGTGGACTCACTGTACTGCATCCCCAGTGGTGACAGTGCACTCTCTGGACTCACTGCAGTGCATCCCCAGTGGTGCCAGTGCACTCTCTGGACTCACTGCAGTGCATCCCCACTGGTGCCAGTGCACTCTCTGGACTCACTGCACTGCATCCCCAGTGGTGCCAGTGCACTCACTGGAGTAACTGCAGTGCATCCCCACTGGTGCCAAAGCACTCTCTGGACTCACTGCAGTGCATCCCCAGTGGTGCCACTGCACTCTCTGGACTCACTGCAGTGCATCCCCAGTGGTGCCAGTGCACTCTCTGGACTCATTGAAGTGCATTCTCAGTGGTGCCAGTGCACTCTCTGGACTCACTGCAGTGCATCCCCAGTGGTGCCAGTACACTCACTGGACTCACTGCACTGCATACCCAGTGGTGCCAGTGCACTCTCTGGACTCACTAAACTGCATCCCCAGTGGTGCCACTGCACTCTCTGGACTCACTGCACTGCTTCCCCAGTGGTGCCAGTGCACTCACTGGACTCACTGCAGTGCATCCCCACTGGTGCCAGTGCACTCCCTGGGCTCACTGCAGTGCATCCCCAGTGGTGCCAGTGCACTCTCTGGACTCACTGCACTGCATCCCCAGTGGTGCCAGTGCACTCTCTGGACTCACTGCACTGCATCCCCGGTGGTGCCAGTGCAGTCTCTGGAGTAACTGCACTGCATCCCCAGTGGTGCCAGTGCACTCTGTGGACTCACTGCACTGCATCCCCAGTGGTGACAGTGCACTCTCTGGACTCACTGCAGTGCATCCCCAGTGGTGACAGTGCACTCTCTGGACTCACTGCAGTGCATCCCCAGTGGTGCCAGTGCACTCTCTGGACTCACGGCACTGCATCCCCAGTGGTGCCAGTGCAGTCTCTGGAGTAACTGCAGTGCATCCCCACTGGTGCCAAAGCACTCTCTGGACTCCCGGCACCGCATCCCCAGTGGTGCCAGTGCACTCTCTGGACTCACTGCACTGCATCCCCAGTGGTGCCAGTGCACTCTCTGGAGTCAAAGCACTGCATCCCCAGTGGTGCCAGTGCACTCTCTGGACTCACTGCACTGCATCTCCAGTGGTGCCAGTGCACTCTCTGGACTCACTGAAGTGCATTCTCAGTGGTGCCAGTGCACTCTCTGGACTCATTGCAGTGCATCCCCAGTGGTGCCAGTACACTCACTGGACTCACTGCACTGCATCCCCAGTGGTGCCAGTGCACTCTCTGGACTCACTAAACTGCATCACCAGTGGTGCCTCTGCACTCTCTGGACTCACTGCACTGCTTCCCCAGTGGTGCCAGTGCACTCACTGGACTCACTGCAGTGCATCCCCACTGGTGCCAGTGCACTCTCTGGGCTCACTGCAGTGCATCACCAGTGGTGCCAGTGCACTCTCTGGACTCACTGCACTGCATCCCCAGTGGTGCCTGTGCGCTCTCTGGAGTCACAGCACTGCATCCCCAGTGGTGCCTGTGCAATCTCTGGACTCACTGCACTGCATCCCGAGTGGTGCCACTGCACTCTCTGGACTCACTGCACTGCTTCCCCAGTGGTGCCAGTGCACTCTCTGGACTCACTGCACTGCATCCCCAGTGGTGCCAGTGCACTCACTGGACTCACTGCAGTGCATCCCCACTGGTGCCAGTGCACTCTCTGGACTCACTGCACTGCATCCCCAGTGGTGCCAGTGCACTCTCTGGACTCACTGAACTGCATACCCAGTGGTTCCAGCGCACTCTCTGGACTCACTGCACTGTATCCCCAGTGGTGCCAGTACACTCTCTGGACTCACTGCAGTGCATCCCCAGTGGTGCCAGTGCACTCTCTGGACTCACTGCAGTGCATCCCCAGTGCAGCCAGTGCACTCTCTGGACTCACTGCAGTGCATCCGCAGTGGTGCCATTGCACTCTCTGGACTCACTGCACTGCATCTCCAGTGGTGCCAGTGCACTCTCTGGACTCACTGCACTGCATCTCCAATGGTGCCAGTGCACTCTCTGGACTCACTGCAGTGCATCCGCAGTGGTGCCATTGCACTCTCTGGACTCACTGCACTGCATCCCCAGTGGTGCCAGTGCAATCTCTGGACTCACTGCACTGCATCCTCAGCGGTGCCAGTGCACTCTCTGGACTCACTGAAGTGCATTCTCAGTGGTGCCAGTGCACTCTCTGGACTCACTGCACTGCATCCCCAGTGGTGCCAGTGCACTCTCTGGACTCACTGCACTGCATCCCCAGTGGTGCCAGTGCACTCTCTGGACTCACTGCACTGCATCCCCAGTGCTGCCAGTGCACTCTCTGGACTCACTGCACTGCATCCCTAGTGGTGCCACTGCACTCTCTGGACTCACTGCACTGCTTCCCCAGTGGTGCAAGTGAACTCTCTGGACTCACTGCACTGCATCCCCAGTGGTGCCAGTGCACTCACTGGACTCACTGCAGTGCATCCCCACTGGTGCCAGTGCACTCTGTGGACTCACTGCAGTGCATCCCCAGTGGTGCCAGTGCACTCTCTGGACTCACTGAAGTGCATTCTCAGTGGTGCCAGTGCACTCTCTGGACTCACTTCAGTGCATCACCAGTGGTGCCAGTACACTCTCTGGACTCACTGCAGTGCATCCCCAGTGGTGCCAGTGCACTCTCTGGACTCACTGCAGTGCATCCCCAGTGCAGCCAGTGCACTCTCTGGACTCACTGCAGTGCATCCGCAGTGGTGCCATTGCAATTTCTGGACTCACTGCACTGCATCCCCAATGGTGCCAGTGCACTCTCTGGACTCACTGAAGTGCATTCTCAGTGGTGCCAGTGCACTCTCTGGACTCACTGCACTGCATCCCCAGTGGTGCCAGTGCACTCTCTGGACTCACTGCACTGCATCCCCAGTGGTGCCAGTGCACTCTCTGGACTCACTGCAGTGCATCCCCAGTGGTGCCAGTGCACTCACTGGACTCACTGCAGTGCATCCCCACTAGTGCCAGTGCACTCTCTGGACTCACTGCACTGCATCCCCAGTGGTGCCAGTGACCTCTCTGGACTCACTGCACTGCATCCCCAGTGGTTCCAGCGCACTCTCTGGACTCACTGCACTGCATCCCCAGTGGTGCTAGTGCACTCTGTGGACTCACTGCAGTGCATCCCCAGTGGTGCCAGTGCACTCTCTGGACTCACTGAAGTGCATTCTCAGTGGTGCCAGTGCACTCTCTGGACTCACTTCAGTGCATCCCCAGAGGTGCCAGTACACTCTCTGGACTCACTGCAGTGCATCCCCAGTGCAGCCAGTGCACTCTCTGGACTCACTGCAGTGCATCCGCAGTGGTGCCATTGCACTCTCTGGACTCACTGCACTGCATCTCCAGTGGTGCCAGTGCACTCTCTGGACTCACTGCACTGCATCCCCAGTGCTGCCAGTGCACTCTCTTGAGTCACTGCACTGCATCCCCTGTGGTGCAAGAGCACTCTCTGGACTCACAGCAGTGCATCACCAGTGGTGCCAGTGCACTCTCTGGACTCACTGCACTGCATCCCCAGTGGTGCCAGTGCACTCTCTGGACTCACTGCACTGCATCCCCAGTGGTGCTAGTGCACTGTGTGGACTCACTGTACTGCATCCCCAGTGGTGCCAGTGCAATCTCTGGACTCACTGCACTGCATCCCCAGTGGTGCCAGTGCACTCTCAGGACTCACTGCACTGCATCCCCAGTGGGGCCAGTGCACTCTCTGGACTCACTGCACTGCATCCCCAGTAGTGACAGTGCACTCTCTGGACTCACTGCAGTGCATCCCCAGTGGTGCCAGTGCACTCTCTGGACTCACTGCACTGCATCCCCAGTAGTGCCAGTGCACTCTCTGGACTCACTGCACTGCATCCCCAGTGCTGCCAGTGCACTCACTGGATTCACTGCACTGCATCCCCAGTGGTGCCAGTGCACTCTCTGGACTCACTGCACTGCATCCCCAGTGGTGCCAGTGCACTCTGTGGACTCACTGTACTGCATCCCCAGTGGTGACAGTGCACTCTCTGGACTCACTGCAGTGCATCCCCAGTGGTGCCAGTGCACTCTCTGGACTCACTGCAGTGCATCCCCACTGGTGCCAGTGCACTCTCTGGACTCACTGCAGTGCATCCCCAGTGGTGCCTGTGCAGTCTCTGGACTATCTGCAGTGCATCCCCACTGGTGCCAAAGCACTCTCTGGACTCACTGCAGTGCATCCCCAGTGGTGCCACTGCACTCTCTGGACTCACTGCAGTGCATCCCCAGTGGTGCCAGTGCACTCTCTGGACTCATTGAAGTGCATTCTCAGTGGTGCCAGTGCACTCTCTGGACTCACTGCAGTGCATCCCCAGTGGTGCCAGTACACTCACTGGACTCACTGCACTGCATCCCCAGTGGTGCCAGTGCACTCTCTGGACTCACTAAACTGCATCCCCAGTGGTGCCACTGCACTCTCTGGACTCACTGCACTGCTTCCCAAGTGGTGCCAGTGCACTCACTGGACTCACTGCAGTGCATCCCCACTGGTGCCAGTGCACTCTCTGGGCTCACTGCACTGCATCCCCAGTGGTGCCAGTGCACTCTCTGGACTCACTGCACTGCATCCCCAGTGGTGCCAGTGCGCTCTCTGGAGTCACAGCACTGCATCCCCAGTGGTGCCAGTGCAATCTCAGGACTCACTGCACTGCATCCCCAGTGGTGCCAGTGCACTCTCTGGACTCACTGCACTGCATCCCCGGTGGTGCCAGTGCAGTCTCTGGAGTAACTGCACTGCATCCCCACTGGTGCCAAAGCACTCTCTGGACTCCCAGCACCGCATCCCCAGTGGTGCCAGTGCACTCTCTGGACTCACTGCACTGCATCACCAGTGGTGCCACTGCACTCTCTGGACTCACTGCACTGCTTCCCCAGTGGTGCCAGTGCACTCACTGGGCTGACTGCAGTGCATCCCCACTGGTGCCAGTGCACTCTCTGGGCTCAGTGCAGTGCATCCCCAGTGGTGCCAGTGCACTCTCTGGACTCACTGCACTGCATCCCCAGTGGTGCCTGTGCGCTCTCTGGAGTCACAGCACTGCATTCTCAGTGGTGCCAGTGCACTCTCTGGACTCACTGCACTGCATCCCCAGTGGTGCCAGTGCACTCTCTGGACTCACTGAACTGCATCCCCAGTGGTGCCAGTGCACTCTCTGGACTCACTGCACTGCATCCCCAGTGCTGCCAGTGCACTCTCTGGACTCACTGCACTGCATCCCCAGTGGTGCCAGTGCACTCTCTGGACTCACTGCACTGCTTCCCCAGTGGAGCCAGTGCACTCTCTGCACTCACTGCACTGCAATCCCAGTAGTGCTAGTGCACTCTGTGGACTCACTGCACTGCATCCCCAGTGGTACCAGTGCACTCTCTGGACTCACTGAAGTGCATTCTCAGTGGTGCCACTGCACTCTCTGGACTCACTTCAGTGCATCCCCAGTGGTTCCAGCGCACTCTCTGGACTCACTGCACTGCATCCCCAGTGGTGCTAGTGCACTCTGTGGACTCACTGCAGTGCATCCCCAGTGGTGCCAGTGCACTCTCTGGACTCACTGAAGTGCATTCTCAGTGGTGCCAGTGCACTCTCTGGACTCACTGCAGTGCATCCCCAGTGCAGCCAGTGCACTCTCTGGACTCACTGCACTGCATCCCCAGTGGTGCCATTGCACTCTCTGGACTCACTGCACTGCATCTCCAGTGGTGCCAGTGCACTCTCTGGACTCACTGCACTGCATCCCCAGTGCTGCCAGTGCACTCTCTTGAGTCACTGCACTGCTTCCCCTGTGGTGCAAGAGCACTCTCTGGACTCACAGCAGTGCATCACCAGTGGTGCCAGTGCACTCTCTGGACTCACTGCACTGCATCCCCAGTGGTGCCAGTGCACTCTCTGGACTCACTGCACTGCATCCCCAGTGGTGCTAGTGCACTGTGTGGACTCACTGTACTGCATAACCAATGGTGCCAGTGAACTCTCTGGACTCACTGCAGTGCATCCCCATTGGTGCCAGTGCACTCTCAGGACTCACTGCACTGCATCCCCAGTGGAGCCAGTGCAGTCTCTGGAGTAACTGCACTGCATCCCCACTGGTGCCAAAGCACTCCCTGGACTCCCAGCACCGCATCCCCAGTGGTGCCAGTGCACTCTCTGGACTCACTGCACTGCATCACCAGTGGTGCCACTGCACTCTCTGGACTCACTGCACTGCTTCCCCAGTGGTGCCAGTGCACTCACTGGACTGACTGCAGTGCATCCCCACTGGTGCCAGTGCACTCTCTGGGCTCACTGCAGTGCATCCCCAGTGCAGCCAGTGCACTCTCTGGACTCACTGCAGTGCATCCCCACTGGTGCCTGTGCGCTCTCTGGAGTCACAGCACTGCATTCTCAGTGGTGCCAGTGCACTCTCTGGACTCACTGCACTGCATCCCCAGTGGTGCCAGTGCACTCTCTGGACTCACTGAACTGAATCCCCAGTGGTGCCAGTGCACTCTCTGGACTCACTGCACTGCATCCCCAGTGCTGCCAGTGCACTCTCTGGACTCACTGCACTGCATCCCCAGTGGTGCCACTGCACTCTCTGGACTCACTGCACTGCTTCCCCAGTGGAGCCAGTGCACTCTCTGCACTCACTGCACTGCATTCCCAGTAGTGCTAAAGCACTCTGTGGACTCACTGCACTGCATCCCCAGTGGTGCCAGTGCACTCTCTGGACTCACTGAAGTGCATTCTCAGTGGTGCCACTGCACTCTCTGGACTCACTTCAGTGCATCCCCAGTGGTTCCAGCGCACTCTCTGGACTCACTGCACTGCATCCCCAGTGCTGCCAGTGCACTCTCTTGAGTCACTGCACTGCATCCCCTGTGGTGCAAGAGCACTCTCTGGACTCACAGCAGTGCATCACCAGTGGTGCCAGTGCACTCTCTGGACTCACTGCACTGCATCCCCAGTGGTGCCAGTGCACTCTCTGGACTCACTGCACTGCATCCCCAGTGGTGCTAGTGCACTGTGTGGACTCACTGTACTGCATCCCCAGTGGTGCCAGTGCAATCTCTGGACTCACTGCAGTGCATCCCCAGTGGTGCCAGTGCACTCTCAGGACTCACTGCACTGCATCCCCAGTGGGGCCAGTGCACTCTCTGGACTCACTGCACTGCATCCCCAGTAGTGACAGTGCACTCTCTGGACTCACTGCAGTGCATCCCCAGTGGTGCCAGTGCACTCTCTGGACTCACTGCACTGCAACCCCTGTAGTGCCAGTGCACTCTCTGGACTCACTGCACTGCATCCCCAGTGCTGCCAGTGCACTCACTGGATTCACTGCACTGCATCCCCAGTGGTGCCAGTGCACTCTCTGGACTCACTGCACTGCATCCCCAGTGGTGCCAGTGCACTCTGTGGACTCACTGTACTGCATCCCCAGTGGTGACAGTGCACTCTCTGGACTCACTGCAGTGCATCCCCAGTGGTGCCAGTGCACTCTCTGGACTCACTGCAGTGCATCCCCACTGGTGCCAGTGCACTCTCTGGACTCACTGCAGTGCATCCCCAGTGGTGCCTGTGCAGTCTCTGGAGTATCTGCAGTGCATCCCCACTGGTGCCAAAGCACTCTCTGGACTCACTGCAGTGCATCCCCAGTGGTGCCACTGCACTCTCTGGACTCACTGCAGTGCATCCCCAGTGGTGCCAGTGCACTCTCTGGACTCATTGAAGTGCATTCTCAGTGGTGCCAGTGCACTCTCTGGACTCATTGAAGTGCATTCTCAGTGGTGCCAGTGCACTCTGTGGACTCACTGCACTGCATCCCCAGTGGTGCCACTGCACTCTCTGGAAACACTGCACTGCTTTCCCAGTGGTGCCAGTGCACTCACTGGACTGACTGCAGTGCATCCCCACTGGTGCCAGTGCACTCTCTGGGCTCACTGCAGTGCATCCCCAGTGCAGCCAGTGCACTCTCTGGACTCACTGCAGTGCATCCCCACTGGTGCCTGTGCGCTCTCTGGAGTCACAGCACTGCATCCCCAGTGGTGCCAGTGCACTCTCTGGACTCACTGCACTGCATCCCCAGTGCTGCCAGTGCACTCTCTGGACTCACTGCACTGCATCCCCAGTGGTGACAGTGCACTCTCTGGACTCACTGCACTGCTTCCCCAGTGGAGCCAGTGCACTCTCTGCACTCACTGCACTGCATTCCCAGTAGTGCTAGTGCACTCTGTGGACTCACTGCACTGCATCCCCAGTGGTGCCAGTGCACTCTCTGGACTCACTGAAGTGCATTCTCAGTGGTGCCACTGCACTCTCTGGACTCACTTCAGTGCATCCCCAGTGGTTCCAGCGCACTCTCTGGACTCACTGCACTGCATCCCCAGTGGTGCTAGTGCACTCTGTGGACTCACTGCAGTGCATCCCCAGTGGTGCCAGTGCACTCTCTGGACTCACTGAAGTGCATTCTCAGTGGTGCCAGTGCACTCTCTGGACTCACTGCAGTGCATCCCCAGTGCAGCCAGTACACTCTCTGGACTCACTGCACTGCATCCCGAGTGGTGCCATTGCACTCTCTGGACTCACTGCACTGCATCTCCAGTGGTGCCAGTGCACTCTCTGGACTCACTGCACTGCATCCCCAGTGCTGCCAGTGCACTCTCTTGAGTCACTGCACTGCATCCCCTGTGGTGCAAGAGCACTCTCTGGACTCACAGCAGTGCATCACCAGTGGTGCCAGTGCACTCTCTGGACTCACTGCACTGCATCCCCAGAGGTGCCAGTGCACTCTCTGGACTCACTGCACTGCATCCCCAGTGGTCCTAGTGCACTGTGTGGACTCACTGTACTGCATCCCCAGTGGTGCCAGTGCAATCTCTGGACTCACTGCAGTGCATCCCCATTGGTGCCAGTGCACTCTCAGGACTCACTGCACTGCATCCCCAGTGGGGCCAGTGCACTCTCTGGACTCACTGCACTGCATCCCCAGTAGTGACAGTGCACTCTCTGGACTCACTGCAGTGCATCCCCAGTGGTGCCAGTGCACTCTCTAGACTCACTGCACTGCATCCCCAGTAGTGCCAGTGCACTCTCTGGACTCACTGCACTGCATCCCCAGTGCTGACAGTGCACTCACTGGATTCACTGCACTGCATCCCCAGTGGTGCCAGTGCACTCTCTGGACTCACTGCACTGCATCCCCAGTGGTGCCAGTGCACTCTCTGGACTCACTGCACTGCATCCCCACTGGTGCCAGTGCACTCTCTGGACTCACTGCAGTGCATCCCCAGTGGTGCCAGTGCAGTCTCTGGAGTAACTGCAGTGCATCCTCACTGGTGCCAAAGCACTCTCTGGACTCACTGCAGTGCATCCCCAGTGGTGCCAAAGCACTCTCTGGACTCACTGAAGTGCATCCCCAGTGGTGCCAGTGCACTCTCTGGACTCACTGCAGTGCATCCCCAGTGGTGCCAGTGCACTCTCTGGACTCACTGCAGTGCATCCCCAGTGGTGCCAGTGCACTCTCTGGACTCACTAAACTGCATCCCCAGTGGTGCCAGTGCACTCTCTGGACTCACTGCACTGCTTCCCCAGTGGTGCCAGTGCACTCACTGGACTCACTGCAGTGCATCCCCACTGGTGCCAGTGCACTCTCTGGGCTCACTGCAGTGCATCCCCAGTGGTGCCAGTGCACTCTCTGGACTCACTGCACTGCATCCCCAGTGGTGCCAGTGCGCTCTCTGGAGTCACAGCACTGCATCCCCAGTGGTGCCAGTGCAATCTCTGGACTCACTGCACTGCATCCCCAGTGGTGCCAGTGCACTCTCTGGACTCACTGCACTGCATCCCCGGTGGTGCCAGTGCAGTCTCTGGAGTAACTGCACTGCATCCCCACTGGTGCCAAAGCACTCTCTGGACTCCCGGCACCGCATCCCCAGTGGTGCCAGTGCACTCTCTGGACTCACTGCACTGCATCCCCAGTGGTGCCAGTGCACTCTCTGGACTCACTGCACTGCTTCCCCAGTGGTGCCAGTGCACTCACTGGACTGACTGCAGTGCATCCCCAGTGGTGCCAGTGCACTCTCTGGACTCACTGCACTGCATCCCCAGTGGTGCCTGTGCGCTCTCTGGAGTCACAGCACTGCATTCCCAGTGGTGCCAGTGCACTCTCTGGACTCACTGCACTGCATCCCCAGTGGTGCCAGTGCACTCTCTGGACTCACTGCACTGCATCCCCAGTGGTTCCTGTGCGCTCTCTGGAGTCACAGCACTGCATTCTCAGTGGTGCCAGTGCACTCTCTGGACTCACTGCACTGCATCCCCAGTGGTGCCAGTGCACTCTCTGGACTCACTGAACTGCATCCCCAGTGGTGGCAGTGCACTCTCTGGACTCACTGCACTGCATCTCCAGTGCTGCCAGTGCACTCTCTGGACTCACTGCACTGCATCCCCAGTGGTGCCACTGCACTCTCTGGACTAACTTCACTGCTTCCCCAGTGGTGCCAGTGCACTCTCTGGACTCACTGCACTGCATCCCCAGTGGTGCCAGTGCACTCACTGGACTCACTGCAGTGCATCCCCAGTGGTGCCAGTGCACTCTCTGGAGTCACTGCAGTGCATCCCCAGTGGTGCCAGTGCACTCTCTGGACTCACTGCACTGCATACCCAGTGGTGCCAGTGCACTCTCTGGACTCACTGAAGTGCATTCTCAGTGGTGCCACTGCACTCTCTGGACTCAATGAAGTGCATCCCCAGTGGTGCCAGTACACTCTCTGGACTCACTGCAGTGCATTCCCAGTGGTGCCAGTGCACTCTCTGGACTCACTACACTGCATCCCCAGTGGAGCCAGTGCACTCTCTGGACTCACTGCACTGCATCCGCAGTGGTGCCATTGCACTCTCTGGACTCATCGCACTGCATCCCCAGTGGTGCCAGTGCACTCCCTGGACTCACTGCACTGCATCCCCAGTGCTGCCAGTGCACTCTCTTGAGTCACTGCGCTGCATCCCCTGTGGTGCAAGAGCACTCTCTGGACTCACAGCAGTGCATCCCCAGTGGTGCCAGTGCACTCTCTGGACTCACTGAAGTGCATTCTCAGTGGTGCCAGTGCACTCTCTGGACTCACTGCACTGCATCCCCAGTGGTGCCAGTGCACTCTCTGGACTCACTGAACTGCATCCCCAGTGGTGCCAGTGCAATCTCTGGACTCACTGCACTGCTTCCCCAGTGGTGCCAGTGCACTCTTTCGAGTCACTGCAGTGCATCCCCAGTGGTGCCAGTGCACTCTCTGTACTCACTGCAGTGCATCACCAGTGGTACCAGTGCGCTCTCTGGAGTCACAGCACTGCATCCCCAGTGGTGCCAGCGCAATCTCTGGACTCACTGCACTACATCCCCAGTGGTGCCAGTGCACTCTCTGGACTCACTGAACTGCATTACCCAGTAGTGTCAGTGCAATCTCTGGACTCACTGCACTGCATCCCCAGTGGTGCCAGTGCACTCTCTGGACTCACTGAAGTGCATTATCAGTGGTGCCAGTGCACTCTCTGGACTCACTGCACTGCATCCCCAGTAGTGACAGTGCACTCTCTGGACTCACTGCAGTGCATCCCCAGTGGGGCCAGTGCACTCTCTGGACTCACTGCGCTGCATCCCCTGTGGTGCCAGTGCACTCTCTGGACTCACTGCACTGCATCGCCAGTGCACTCTCTGGACTCACTGCAGGGCATCCCCGGTGGAGCCAGTGTACTCTCAGGACTCACTGCAGTGCATCCCCAGTGGTGCCAGTGCACTCTCTGGACTCACTGCATTGCATCCCCAGTGGTGCCAGTGCACTCTCTGGACTCACTGCACTGCACCCCAATGCTGCCAGTGCACTCTCTGGCGTCACTGCACTGCATCCCCCGTGGTGCAAGTGCACTCTCTGGACTCACTGGAGTGCATCACCTGTGGTGCCAGTGCACTCTCTGGACTCACTGCACTGCATCCCCAGTGCTGCCAGTGCACTCTCTGGACTCACTGCACTGCTTCCCCAGTGGTGCCAGTGCACTCTTTCGAGTCACTGCAGTGCATCCCCAGTGGTGCCAGTGCACTCTCTGTACTCACTGCAGTGCATCACCAGTGGTGCCTGTGCGCTCTCTGGAGTCACAGCACTGCATCCCCAGTGGTGCCAGCGCAATCTCTGGACTCACTGCACTACATCCCCAGTGGTGCCAGTGCACTCTCTGGACTCACTGAACTGCATTACCCAGTAGTGTCAGTGCAATCTCTGGACTCACTGCACTGCATCCCCAGTGGTGCCAGTGCACTCTCTGGACTCACTGAAGTGCATTATCAGTGGTGCCAGTGCACTCTCTGGACTCACTGCACTGCATCCCCAGTAGTGACAGTGCACTCTCTGGACTCACTGCAGTGCATCCCCAGTGGGGCCAGTGCACTCTCTGGACTCACTGCGCTGCATCCCCTGTGGTGCCAGTGCACTCTCTGGACTCACTGCACTGCATCGCCAGTGCACTCTCTGGACTCACTGCAGGGCATCCCCGGTGGAGCCAGTGTACTCTCAGGACTCACTGCAGTGCATCCCCAGTGGTGCCAGTGCACTCTCTGGACTCACTGCATTGCATCCCCAGTGGTGCCAGTGCACTCTCTGGACTCACTGCACTGCACCCCAATGCTGCCAGTGCACTCTCTGGCGTCACTGCACTGCATCCCCCGTGGTGCAAGTGCACTCTCTGGACTCACTGGAGTGCATCACCTGTGGTGCCAGTGCACTCTCTGGACTCACTGCACTGCATCCCCAGTGCTGCCAGTGCACTCTCTGGACTCACTGAACTGCATCACCTGTGGTGCCAGTGCACTCTCTGGACTCACTGCACCGCATCCGCAGTTGTGCCAGTGCACTCTCTAGAGTCACTGCGCTGCATCCCCAGTTGTGCCAGTGCACTCTCTGGACTCACTGCAGCGCATCACCAGTGGTGCCAGTGCACTCTCTGGAGTGACTGCAGTGTATCCCCAGTGGTGCCAGTGCACTCTCTGGACTCGCGTCACTGCATCCCCAGTGGTGCCAGTGCACTCTCTGGACTCGCGTCACTGCATCCCCAGTGGTGCCAGTGCAGTCTCTGGACTCACTGAAGTGCATCCCCAGTGGTGCCAGTGCACTCTCTGGACTCACTGCAGTGCATTCCCGGTGGTGCCAGTGCACTCTCTGGACTCACTGCAGTGCATCCCCAGTGGTGCTAGGGCACTCTGGACTCACTGCAGTGCATCCCCAGTGGTGACAGTGCACTCTCTGGACTCACTGCAGTGCATCCCCAGTGGTGCCAGTGCACTCTCTAGAGTCACTGTACTGCATCCCCAGTGGTGCCAGTGCACTCTCTGGACTCACCGCACTGCACCCTGAGTTGTGCCAGTGCACTCTCTGGACTCACTGCACCGCATCCCCAGTGATGCCAGTGCACTCTCTAGAGTCACTGCGCTGCATCCCCAGTGGTGCCAGTGCACTCTCTGGACTCACTGTACTGCATCCCCAGTGGTGCCAAAGCACTTTCTGGACTCCCGCCACCGCATCCCCAGTGGTGCCAGTGCACTCTCTGGACTCACTGCACTGCATCCCCAGTGGTGCCAGTGCACTCTCTGGACTCACTGCAGTGCATCCCCAGTGGTGCCAGTGCACTCTCTGGAGTGACTGCAGTGCATCCCCAGTGGTGCCAGTGCACTCTCTGGACTCACTGCACTACATCCCCTGTGCTGCCAGTGCTCTCTCTGGACTCACTGCACTACATCCACAGTGGTGCCAGTACACTCTCTGGACTCACTGCAGTGCATCACCAGTGGTGCCAGTACACTCTCTGGACACACTGAAGTGCATTCTCAGTGGTGCTAGTGCACTCTCTGGACTCACTGCGCTGCATCCCCAGTGGTGCCAGTACACTCAGTGGACTCACTGCACTGCATCCCTCGTGGTGCCAGGGCACTCTCTGCAGACACTGCAGTGCATCCCCAAAGGTGACAGTGCACTCTCTGGACTCACTGCACTGCATCCCCAGTGGTGCCTGTGCACTCTCTGGACTCACTGCACTGCATCCCCAGTGGTGCCAGTGCACTCTCTGGACTCACTGCACTGCATCCCCAGTGGTGCCAGTGCACTCTCTGGACTCACTGCACTGCTCCAGCCGCGGTAGCCCTCCAGCCGTGGCAGCCGCTCCACTCGTTAGCGGCTGGAGCGGCTGCCGCGGCTGGAGCGGCTGGAGCGGCTGCCGCGGCTGGAGCGGCTGACGCGGTTGGAGCGGCTGCCGCGGCTGGAGCGGCTGGAGCGGTTACCGCGGCTGGAGCGGCTGGAGCGGCTGCCGCGGCTGGAGCGGCTGCCGCGGCTGGAGGGGCTACCGCGGCTGGAGCGGTTGACGCGGCTGGAGCGGAAACCGAGGCTGGAGCGCCACTCTCTGGACTCACTGCACTGCATCCCCAGTGGTGCCAGTGCACTCTCTGGACTCACTGCAGTGCATCCCCAGAGGCGCTAGTGCACTCTCTGGACTCACTGCAGTGCATCCCCAATGGTGCCAGTGCACTCTCTGGACACACTGAAGTGCATTTTCAGTGGTGCCAGTGCACTCTCTGGACTCACTGCACTGCATCCACAGTGGTGCCAGTGCACTCTCTGGACTCACTGCACTGCATCCCCAGTGGTGCCAGTGCACTCTCTGGACTCACTGCACTGCCCCAGCCGCGGCAGCCTCTCCAGCCGCACCAGCCGCGGCATCCGCTCCAGCCGCGGTAGCCCCTCCAGCCGCGGCAGACGCTCTAGACGCTCCAACCGCGTCAGCCTCTCCAGCCGCGTTAGCCCCTCCAGCCGCGGCAGCCGCTCCAGCCGCTCCAGCCTCTCCAGCCGCTCCAGGAGCGCTAACCGCTCCAAACGCGGCAGGAGCTCCAGCCGCTACCGAGTGGAGCGGCTGCCACGGCTGGAGCGGTTGACGCGGTTGGAGCGCCTGCCGCGTTTGGAGCGGCTGCCACGGCTTCCGCGGCTGGAGCGGCTGCCGCGGTTGGAGAGTCTGCCGCGTATGCCGCGGACGGAGCGGCTGCCGCGGCTGGAGCGGCTGCCGCGGCTGCCGCGGCTGCCGAGGCTGGAGGGCTACCGCGGCTGGAGCGACTGCCGCGGCTGGAGTAGTGCAGTGAGTCCAGAGAGTGCACTGGCACCACTGGGGATGCAGTTCAGTGAGTCCAGAGAGTGCACTGTCACCTTTGGGGATGCACTGCAGTGTCTGCAGAGAGTGCCCTGGCAGCACTAGGGATGCAGTGCAGTGAGTCCAGAGAGTGCACTGGCACCACTGGGGATGCAGTGCAGTGAGTCCAGAGAGTTCCCTGGCACCACTGGAGATGCACTTCAGTGAGTGTAGAGACTGCACTGGCACCACTGGGGATGCAGTGCAGTGAGTCCAGTGAGTGTACTGGCACCACTGGGGATGCAGCGCAGTGAGTCCAGAGAGTGCACTGGCACCACTGAGAATGCACTTCAGTGTGTCCAGAGAGTGCACTGGCACCACTGGTGATGCACTGCAGTGAGTCCAGAGAGTGCACTGGCACCACTGGGGAAGCAGTGCAGTGAGTCCAGAGAGAGCACTGGCAGCACTGGGGATGCAGTGCAGTGAGTCCAGAGAGTGCACTGGCACCACTAGGGATGCAGTGCAGTGAGTCCAGAGAGTGCACTGGCACCACTGGGGATGCATTGACGCGAGTCCAGAGAGTGCACTGGCACCACTGGGGATGCACTGCAGTCACTCCAGAGAGTGCACTGGCACCACTGGGGATGCGGTGCAGTGAGTCCAGAGAGTGCACTGGCACCACTGGGGATGCAGTGCAGTGAGTCCAGAGAGTGCACTGGAACCACTGGGGATGCGGTGGCGGGAGTCCAGAGAGTGCTTTGGCACCACTGGGGATGCAGTACAGTGAGTCCAGAGAGTGCACTGGCACCACTGGGGATGCAGTGCAGTGACTCTAGAGAGTGCACTGGCACCACTGGGGATGCGGTGCAGTGAGTCCAGAGAGTGCACTGGCACCACTCAGGGTGCAGTGCGGTGAGTCCAGAGAGTGCACTGGCACCAGTGGGGATGCAGTACAGTGAGTCCAGAGAGTGCACTGGCACCACTGGGGATGCAGTGCAGTGAGTCCAGAGAGTGCACTGGCACCACAGGGGATGCACTCCAGTGAGTCCAGAGTGCACTAGCACCACTGGGGATGCACTGCAGTGAGTCCAGAGAGTGCACTGGCACCACCGGGAATGCACTGCAGTCAGTCCAGAGAGTGCACTGGCACCACTGGGGATGCAGTGCAGTGAGTCCACAGAGTGCACTGGCACCACTGCGGATGCGGTGCAGTGAGTCCAGAGAGTGCACTGGCACCACTGGGGATGCAGTGCAGTGAGTCCAGAGAGTGCACTGGCACCACAGGTGATGCACTCCAGTGAGTCCAGAGAGTGCACTTGCACCACGGGGGATGCAGTGCAGTGAGTCCAGAGAGTGCACTGGCACCACTGGGGATGCAGTGCAGTGAGTCCAGAGAGTGCACTGGCACCACTGGGGATGCACTGCAGTGAGTCCTGAGAGTACACTGGCTCCACCGGGGATGCCCTGCAGTGAGTCCAGAGAGTGCACTGGCAGCACTGGGGATGCAGTGCAGTGAGTCCAGAGAGTGCACTGGCACCACTGGGGATGCAGCGCAGTGAGTCCAGAGAGTGCACTGGCACCACTGGGGATGCCCTGCAGTGAGTCCAGAGAGTGCACTGGCACCACTGGGGATGCACTACAGTGAGTCCAGGGATAGCACTGGCACCACTGGGGATGCAGTGCAGTGAGTCCAGACAGTGCTCTGGCACCACTGGGGATGCACTTCAGTGAGTCCAGAGAGTGCACTGGCACCACTGGGGATGCACTGCAGTGAGTCCAGAGAGTGCACTGGCACCACTGGGGATGCACTACAGTGAGTCCAGGGATAGCACTGGCACCACTCGGGATGCACTGCAGTGAGCCCAGAGAGTGCACTGGCACCACTGGGGATGCGGTGCCGGGAGTCCAGAGAGTGCTTTGGCACCGCTGGGGATGCACTGCAGTTACTCCAGAGAGTGCACAGGCACCACTGGGGATGCAGTGCAGCAAGTCCAGAGAGTTCACTGGCACCACTGGGGATGCAGTGCAGTGAGTCCAGTGAGTGTACTGGCACCACTGGGGATGCACTGCAGTGAGTCCAGAGAGTGCATTGGCACCACATGGGATGCACTGCAGTGAGTCCAGAGAGTGCACTTGCACCACTGGGGATGCAGTGCAGTGAGTCCACAGAGTGCACTGGCACCACTGGGGATGCAGTGCAGTGAGTCCAGAGAGTGCACTGGCACCAATGGGGATGCACAGCAGTGAGTCCAGAGAGTGCTCTGGCACCACTGGGGATGCAGTGCAGTGAGTCCAGAGAGTGCACTAGCACCACTGGGGATGCAGTGCAGTCAGTCCAGTGAGTGTACTGGCACCACTGGGGATGCCCTTCAGTGAGTCCAGAGAGTGCACTGGCACCACTGGGGATGCACTGCAGTGAGTCCACAGAGTGCACGGGCTCCACTGGGGATGCACTGCAGTGAGTCCAGAGAGTGCACTGGCACCAGTGGGGATGCAGTGCAGTGAGTCCAGAGATCGCACTGGCTCCACTGGGGATGCAGTGCAGTGAGTCCAGAGAGTGCACTGGCACCACTGGGGATGCAGTGCAGTGAGTCCAGAGAGTGCTCTGGCACCACTGGGGATGCTGTGCAGTGAGTCCAGAGAGTGCAGTGGCACCACTGGTGATGCACTGCAGTTACTCCAGAGAGTGCACTGGCAGCACTGGGGATGAGGTGCGGTGAGTCCAGAGAGTGCACAGGCACCACTGGGGATGCACTGCAGTGAGTCCAGAGAGCGCACTGGCACCACTGGGGATGCAGTGCAGTGAGTCCAGAGAGTGCACTTGCACCTCTGAGAATGCACTTCAGTGAGTCCAAAGACTACACTGGCACCACTGGGGATGCACTGCAGTGAGTCCAGAGAGTGCACTGGCACCACTGGGGATGCACTGCAGTGAGTCCAGAGAGTGCACGGGCTCCACTGGGGATGCAGTGCAGTGAGTCCAGAGAGTGCACTGGCAACACTGGGGATGCAGTGCAGTGAGTCCAGAGAGTGCACTGGCACCACTGGGGATGCAGTGCAGCAAGTCCAGAGAGTGCACTGGCACCACTGGGGATGCAGTGCAGTGAGTCCAGAGAGTGCACTGGCACCACTGGGGATGCAGTGCAGTGAGTCCAGAGAGTGCACTGGCACCACTGGGGATGCACAGCAGTGAGTCCAGAGAGTGCATTGGCACCACTGGGGATGCAGTGCAGTGAGTACAGAGAGTGCACTGGCACCATTGGAGATGCAGTGCAGTGAGTCCAGAGAGTGCACTGGCACCACTGGGGATGCACTGCAGTGAGTCCAGAGAGTTCACTGGCACCACTGGAGATGCACTTCAGTGAGTGCAGAGACTGCACTGGCACCACTGGGGATGCAGTGCAGTGAGTCCAGTGAGTGTACTGGCACCACTGGGGATGCACTGCAGTGAGTCCAGAGAGTGCATTGGCACCACTTGGGATGCAGTGCAGTGAGTCCAGAGAGTGCACTTGCACCACTGGGGATGCAGTGCAGTGAGTCCAGAGAGTGCACTGACACCACTGGGGATGCAGTGCAGTGAGTCCAGAGAGTGCACTGGCACCACAGGTGATGCACAGCAGTGAGTCCACAGAGTGCACTGGCAGCACTGGGGATGCACCCCGGTGAGTCCAGAGAGTGCACTGGCACCACTGCGGATGCAGTGCAGTGAGTCCAGAGAGTGCACTGGCATCACTGGGGATGCACAGCAGTGAGTCCACAGAGTGCATTGACACCACTGGGGATGCAGTGCAGTGAGTCCAGAGAGTGCACTGGCACCATTGGAGATGCAGTGCAGTGAGTCCAGAGAGTGCACTGGCACCACTGGGGATGCACTGCAGTGAGTCCAGAGAGTGCACTGGCACCACTGGGGATGCAGTGCAGTGAGTCCAGAGAGTGCACTGGCACCACTGGGGATGCACTGCAGTGAGTCCAGAGAGTTCACTGGCACCACTGGAGATGCACTTCAGTGAGTGCAGAGACTGCACTGGCACCACTGGGGATGCACTGCAGTGAGTCCAGAGAGTGCATTGGCACCACTGGGGATGCACTGCAGTGAGTCCAGACAGTGCACTTGCACCACTGGGGATGCACTGCAGTGAGTCCAGAGAGTGCACTGGCACCACTGGGGATGCAGTGCAGTGAGTCCAGAGAGTGCACTGGCACCACTGGGGATGCAGTGCAGTGAGTCCAGAGAGTGCACTGGCACCACTGGGGATGCACAGCAGTGAGTCCAGAGAGTGCATTGGCACCACTGGGGATGCAGTGCAGTGAGTACAGAGAGTGCACTGGCACCATTGGAGATGCAGTGCAGTGAGTCCAGAGAGTGCACTGGCACCACTGGGGATGTACTCCAGTGAGTCCAGAGAGTGCACTGGCACCACTGGGGATGCACTGCAGTGAGTCCAGAGAGTTCACTGGCACCACTGGAGATGCACTTCAGTGAGTGCAGAGACTGCACTGGCACCACTGGGGATGCAGTGCAGTGAGTCCAGTGAGTGTACTGGCACCACTGGGGATGCACTGCAGTGAGTCCAGAGAGTGCATTGGCACCACTTGGGATGCAGTGCAGTGAGTCCAGAGAGTGCACTTGCACCACTGGGGATGCAGTGCAGTGAGTCCAGAGAGTGCAATGGCACCACTTGGGATGCACTGCAATGAGTCCAGAGAGTGCACTTGCACCACTGGGGATGCACTGCAGTGAGTCCAGAGAGTGCACTGGCACCACTGGGGATGCAGTGCAGTGAGTCCAGAGAGTGCACTGGCACCACTGGGGATGCACAGCAGTGAGTCCAGAGAGTGCATTGGCACCACTGGGGATGCAGTGCAGTGAGTACAGGGAGTGCACTGGCACCATTGGAGATGCAGTGCAGTGAGTCCAGAGAGTGCACTGGCACCACTGGGGATGCAGTGCAGTGAGTCCAGAGAGTGCACTGGCACCGCTGGGGATGCACTGCAGTGAGTCCAGAGAGTTCACTGGCACCACTGGAGATGCACTTCAGTGAGTGCAGAGACTGCACTGGCACCACTGGGGATGCAGTGCAGTGAGTCCAGTGAGTGTACTGGCACCACTGGGGATGCACTGCAGTGAGTCCAGAGAGTGCATTGGCACCACTTGGGATGCAGTGCAGTGAGTCCAGAGAGTGCACTTGCACCACTGGGGATGCAGTGCAGTGAGTCCAGAGAGTGCACTGACACCACTGGGGATGCAGTGCAGTGAGTCCAGAGAGTGCACTGGCACCACAGGTGATGCACAGCAGTGAGTCCACAGAGTGCACTGGCAGCACTGGGGATGCAGTGCAGTGAGTCCAGAGAGTGCACTGGCACCAGTGGGGATGCAGTGCAGTGAGTCCAGAGAGTGCACTGGCACCACTGGGGATGCACAGCAGTGAGTCCAGAGAGTGCATTGGCACCACTGGGGATGCAGTGCAGTGAGTCCAGAGAGTGCACTGGCACCATTCGAGATGCAGTGTAGTGAGTCCAGAGAGTGCACTGGCACCACTGGGGATGCAGTGCAGTGAGTCCAGAGAGTGCACTGGCACCACTGGGGATGCAGTGCAGTGAGTCCAGAGAGTGCACTGGCACCACTGGGGATGCACTGCAGTGAGTCCAGAGAGTTCACTGGCACCACTGGAGATGCACTTCAGTGAGTGCAGAGACTGCACTGGCACCACTGGGGATGCAGTGCAGTGAGTCCAGAGAGTGTACTGGCACCACTGGGGATGCACTGCAGTGAGTCCAGAGAGTGCAATGGCAGCACTTGGGATGCACTGCAGTGAGTCCAGAGAGTGCACTTGCACCACTGGGGATGCACTGCAGTGAGTCCAGAGAGTGCACTGGCACCACTGGGGATGCGGTGCAGTGAGTCCAGAGAGTGCACTGGCACCACTGGGGATGCAGTGCAGTGAGTCCAGAGAGTGCACTGGCACCAATGGGGATGCACTTCAGTGAGTCCACAGAGTGCACTGGCACCACTGGCGATGCAGTGCAGTGAGTCCAGAGAGTGCACTGGCACCACTGGTGATGCAGTATAGTGAGTCCAGTGAGTGCACTGGCACCACTGGGGATGCAGTGCAGTGAGTCCAGAGAGTGCACTGCCACCACAGGGGATGCACTGCAGTGAGTCCAGAGAGTGCACTGGCACCACTGATGATGCAGTACAGTGAGTCCGGTGAGTGCACTGGCACCACTGGGGATGTAGTGCAGTGACTCGAGAGAGTGCACTGGCACCACTGGGGATGCAGTGCAGTGACTCCAGAGAGTGCACTGGCACCACTTGGGATGCAGTGCAGTGAGTCCAGAGAGTGCACTGGCACCACTGGGGATGCAGTGCAGTGAGTCCAGAGAGTGCACTTGCACCACTGGGGATGCAGTGCAGTGAGTCCAGAGAGTGCACTGACACCACTGGGGATGCAGTGCAGTGAGTCCAGAGAGTGCACTGGCACCACAGGTGATGCACAGCAGTGAGTCCACAGAGTGCACTGGCAGCACTGGGGATGCAGTGCAGTGAGTCCAGAGAGTGCACTGGCACCAGTGGGGATGCAGTGCAGTGAGTCCAGAGAGTGCACTGGCACCACTGGGGATGCACAGCAGTGAGTCCAGAGAGTGCATTGGCACCACTGGGGATGCAGTGCAGTGAGTCCAGAGAGTGCACTGGCACCATTGGAGATGCAGTGTAGTGAGTCCAGAGAGTGCACTGGCACCACTGGGGATGCAGTGCAGTGAGTCCAGAGAGTGCACTGGCACCACTGGGGATGCAGTGCAGTGAGTCCAGAGAGTGCACTGGCACCACTGGGGATGCACTGCAGTGAGTCCAGAGAGTTCACTGGCACCACTGGAGATGCACTTCAGTGAGTGCAGAGACTGCACTGGCACCACTGGGGATGCAGTGCAGTGAGTCCAGAGAGTGTACTGGCACCACTGGGGATGCACTGCAGTGAGTCCAGAGAGTGCAATGGCACCACTTGGGATGCACTGCAGTGAGTCCAGAGAGTGCACTTGAACCACTGGGGATGCACTGCAGTGAGTCCAGAGAGTGCACTGGCACCACTGGGGATGCGGTGCAGTGAGTCCAGAGAGTGCACTGGCACCACTGGGGATGCAGTGCAGTGAGTCCAGAGAGTGCACTGGCACCAATGGGGATGCACTTCAGTGAGTCCACAGAGTGCACTGGCACCACTGGCGATGCAGTGCAGTGAGTCCAGAGAGTGCACTGGCACCACTGGTGATGCAGTATAGTGAGTCCAGTGAGTGCACTGGCACCACTGGGGATGCAGTGCAGTGAGTCCAGAGAGTGCACTGCCACCACAGGGGATGCACTGCAGTGAGTCCAGAGAGTGCACTGGCACCACTGATGATGCAGTACAGTGAGTCCGGTGAGTGCACTGGCACCACTGGGGATGTAGTGCAGTGACTCGAGAGAGTGCACTGGCACCACTGGGGATGCAGTGCAGTGACTCCAGAGAGTGCACTGGCACCACTTGGGATGCAGTGCAGTGAGTCCAGAGAGTGCACTGGCACCACTGGGGATGCAGTGCAGTGAGTCCAGAGAGTGCATTGGCACCACTGGGGATGCAGTGCAGTGAGTCCAGAGAGTGCATTGGCACCACTGGGGATGCAGTGCAGTGAGTACAGAGAGTGCACTGGCACCATTGGAGATGCAGTGCAGTGAGTCCAGAGAGTGCACTGGCACCACTGGGGATGCACTGCAGTGAGTCCAGAGAGTTCACTGGCACCACTGGAGATGCACTTCAGTGAGTGCAGAGACTGCACTGGCACCACTGGGGATGCAGTGCAGTGAGTCCAGTGAGTGTACTGGCACCACTGGGGATGCACTGCAGTGAGTCCAGAGAGTGCATTGGCACCACTTGGGATGCAGTGCAGTGAGTCCAGAGAGTGCACTTGCACCACTGGGGATGCAGTGCAGTGAGTCCAGAGAGTGCACTGACACCACTGGGGATGCAGTGCAGTGAGTCCAGAGAGTGCACTGGCACCACAGGTGATGCACAGCAGTGAGTCCACAGAGTGCACTGGCAGCACTGGGGATGCACCCCGGTGAGTCCAGAGAGTGCACTGGCACCACTGCGGATGCAGTGCAGTGAGTCCAGAGAGTGCACTGGCATCACTGGGGATGCACAGCAGTGAGTCCACAGAGTGCATTGACACCACTGGGGATGCAGTGCAGTGAGTCCAGAGAGTGCACTGGCACCATTGGAGATGCAGTGCAGTGAGTCCAGAGAGTGCACTGGCACCACTGGGGATGCACTGCAGTGAGTCCAGAGAGTGCACTGGCACCACTGGGGATGCAGTGCAGTGAGTCCAGAGAGTGCACTGGCACCACTGGGGATGCACTGCAGTGAGTCCAGAGAGTTCACTGGCACCACTGGAGATGCACTTCAGTGAGTGCAGAGACTGCACTGGCACCACTGGGGATGCACTGCAGTGAGTCCAGAGAGTGCAATGGCACCACTGGGGATGCACTGCAGTGAGTCCAGACAGTGCACTTGCACCACTGGGGATGCACTGCAGTGAGTCCAGAGAGTGCACTGGCACCACTGGGGATGCAGTGCAGTGAGTCCAGAGAGTGCACTGGCACCACTGGGGATGCAGTGCAGTGAGTCCAGAGAGTGCACTGGCACCACTGGGGATGCACAGCAGTGAGTCCAGAGAGTGCATTGGCACCACTGGGGATGCAGTGCAGTGAGTACAGAGAGTGCACTGGCACCATTGGAGATGCAGTGCAGTGAGTCCAGAGAGTGCACTGGCACCACTGGGGATGCACTGCAGTGAGTCCAGAGAGTGCACTGGCACCACTGGGGATGCACTGCAGTGAGTCCAGAGAGTTCACTGGCACCACTGGAGATGCACTTCAGTGAGTGCAGAGACTGCACTGGCACCACTGGGGATGCAGTGCAGTGAGTCCAGTGAGTGTACTGGCACCACTGGGGATGCACTGCAGTGAGTCCAGAGAGTGCATTGGCACCACTTGGGATGCAGTGCAGTGAGTCCAGAGAGTGCACTTGCACCACTGGGGATGCAGTGCAGTGAGTCCAGAGAGTGCAATGGCACCACTTGGGATGCACTGCAATGAGTCCAGAGAGTGCACTTGCACCACTGGGGATGCACTGCAGTGAGTCCAGAGAGTGCACTGGCACCACTGGGGATGCACAGCAGTGAGTCCAGAGATTGCATTGGCACCACTGGGGATGCAGTGCAGTGAGTACAGGGAGTGCACTGGCACCATTGGAGATGCAGTGCAGTGAGTCCAGAGAGTGCACTGGCAGCACTGGGGATGCAGTGCAGTGAGTCCAGAGAGTGCACTGGCACCGCTGGGGATGCACTGCAGTGAGTCCAGAGAGTTCACTGGCACCACTGGAGATGCACTTCAGTGAGTGCAGAGACTGCACTGGCACCACTGGGGATGCAGTGCAGTGAGTCCAGTGAGTGTACTGGCACCACTGGGGATGCACTGCAGTGAGTCCAGAGAGTGCATTGGCACCACTGGGGATGCAGTGCAGTGAGTCCAGAGAGTGCACTTGCACCACTGGGGATGCAGTGCAGTGAGTCCAGAGAGTGCACTGACACCACTGGGGATGCAGTGCAGTGAGTCCAGAGAGTGCACTGGCACCACAGGTGATGCACAGCAGTGAGTCCACAGAGTGCACTGGCAGCACTGGGGATGCAGTGCAGTGAGTCCAGAGAGTGCACTGGCACCAGTGGGGATGCAGTGCAGTGAGTCCAGAGAGTGCACTGGCACCACTGGGGATGCACAGCAGTGAGTCCAGAGAGTGCATTGGCACCACTGGGGATGCAGTGCAGTGAGTCCAGAGAGTGCACTGGCACCATTGGAGATGCAGTGTAGTGAGTCCAGAGAGTGCACTGGCACCACTGGGGATGCAGTGCAGTGAGTCCAGAGAGTGCACTGGCACCACTGGGGATGCAGTGCAGTGAGTCCAGAGAGTGCACTGGCACCACTGGGGATGCACTGCAGTGAGTCCAGAGAGTTCACTGGCACCACTGGAGATGCACTTCAGTGAGTGCAGAGACTGCACTGGCACCACTGGGGATGCACTGCAGTGAGTCCAGTGAGTGTACTGCCACCACTGGGGATGCACTGCAGTGAGTCCAGAGAGTGCAATGGCACCACTTGGGATGCACTGCAGTGAGTCCAGAGAGTGCACTTGCACCACTGGGGATGCACTGCAGTGAGTCCAGAGAGTGCACTGGCACCACTGGGGATGCGGTGCAGTGAGTCCAGAGAGTGCACTGGCACCACTGGGGATGCAGTGCAGTGAGTCCAGAGAGTGCACTGGCACCAATGGGGATGCACTTCAGTGAGTCCACAGAGTGCACTGGCACCACTGGCGATGCAGTGCAGTGAGTCCAGAGAGTGCACTGGCACCACTGGTGATGCAGTATAGTGAGTCCAGTGAGTGCACTGGCACCACTGGGGATGCAGTGCAGTGAGTCCAGAGAGTGCACTGCCACCACAGGGGATGCACTGCAGTGAGTCCAGAGAGTGCACTGGCACCACTGATGATGCAGTACAGTGAGTCCGGTGAGTGCACTGGCACCACTGGGGATGTAGTGCAGTGACTCGAGAGAGTGCACTGGCACCACTGGGGATGCAGTGCAGTGACTCAAGAGAGTGCACTGGCACCACTTGGGATGCAGTGCAGTGAGTCCAGAGAGTGCACTGGCACCACTGGGGATGCAGTGCAGTGAGTCCAGAGAGTGCATTGGCACCACTGGGGATGCAGTGCAGTGAGTCCAGAGAGTGCACTGGCACCACTGGGGATGCACTGCAGTGAGTCCACAGAGTGCACTGGTACCACTGGGGATGCAGTGCAGTGAGTCCAGAGAGTGCACTGGCACCACTGTGGATGCAGTGCAGTGAGTCCAGAGAGTGCACTGGCACCACTGGGGATGCAGTGCCGTGAGTCCAGAGAGTGCACTGGCACCACTGGGGATGCAGTGCAGTGAGTCCAGAGAGTGCACTGGCACCACTGGGGATGCAGTGCAGTGAGTCCAGAGAGTGCACTGGCACCACTGGGGATGCACTGCAGTGAGTCCAGAGAGCGCACTGGCACCACTGGGGATGCACTGCAGTGAGTCCACAGAGTGTACTGGCACCACTGAGAAAGCACTTCAGTGAGTCCAGAGAGTTCACTGGTACCACTGGGGATGCACTGCAGTGAGTCCAGAGAGTGCACTAGCACCACTGGGGATGCAGTGCAGTGAATCCAGTGAGTTCACTGGCACCACTGGGGATGCAGTGTAGTGAGTCAAGAGAGTGCACTGGCACCACTGGGGATGCAGTGCAGTGAGTCAAGAGAGTGCACTGGCACCACTGGGGATGCACTGCAGTGAGCCCAGAGAGTGCACTGGCACCACTGGGGATGCAGTGCAGTCAGTCCAGTGAGTGCACTGGCACCACTGGGGATGCAGTGCAGTGAGTCCAGAGAGTGCACTGGCACCACTGGGGATGCAGTGCAGTGAGTCCAGAGAGTGCACTGGCACCACTGGGGATGCACTGCAGTGAGTCCAGAGAGTGCTCTGGCACCACTGGGGATGCACTGCAGTGAGTCCAGAGAGTGCACTGGCACCACTGGGGATGCGGTGCGGTGAGTCCAGAGAGTGCACTGGCACCACTGGGGATGCAGTGCAGTCAGTCCAGTGAGTGTACTGGCACCACTGGGGATGCACTGCAGTGAGTCCAGAGAGTGCAGTGGCACCACTAGGGATGCCCTTCAGTGAGTCCAGAGAGTGCACTGGCACCACTGGGGATGCACTGCAGTGAGTCCACAGAGTGCACTGGCACCACTGGGGATGCACTTCAGTGAGTCCAGAGAGTGCACTGGCACCACTGGGGATGCAGTGCAGTGAGTCCAGAGAGTGCATTGGCACCACTGGGGATGCAGTGCAGTGAGTCCAGAGAGTGCACTGGCACCACTGGGGATGCACTGCAGTGAGTCCACAGAGTGCACTGGTACCACTGGGGATGCAGTGCAGTGAGTCCAGAGAGTGCACTGGCACCACTGGTGATGCACTGCAGTGAGTCCAGAGAGTGCACTGGCACCACTGGGGATGCAGTGCAGTGAGTCCAGAGAGTGCACTGGCAGCACTGGGGATGCAGTGCAGTGAGTCCAGAGAGTGCACTGGCACCGCTGGGGATGCACTGCAGTGAGTCCAGAGAGTTCACTGGCACCACTGGAGATGCACTTCAGTGAGTACAGAGACTGCACTGGCACCACTGGGGATGCAGTGCAGTGAGTCCAGTGAGTGTACTGGCACCACTGGGGATGCACTGCAGTGAGTCCAGAGAGTGCATTGGCACCACTGGGGATGCAGTGCAGTGAGTCCAGAGAGTGCACTTGCACCACTGGGGATGCAGTGCAGTGAGTCCAGAGAGTGCACTGACACCACTGGGGATGCAGTGCAGTGAGTCCAGAGAGTGCACTGGCACCACAGGTGATGCACAGCAGTGAGTCCACAGAGTGCACTGGCAGCACTGGGGATGCAGTGCAGTGAGTCCAGAGAGTGCACTGGCACCAGTGGGGATGCAGTGCAGTGAGTCCAGAGAGTGCACTGGCAGCACTGGGGATGCAGTTCAGTGAGTCCAGAGAGTGCACTGGCACCACTGGGGATGCACTGCAGTGAGTCCAGAGAGTGCTCTGGCACCACTGGGGCTGCAGTGCAGTGAGTCCAGAGAGTGCACTAGCACCACTGGGGATGCAGTGCAGTGAGTCCAGAGAGTGCACTAGCACCACTGGGGATGCAGTGCAGTGAGTCCAGAGAGTGCACGCGCTCCACTGGGAATGCAGTACAGTGAGTACAGAGAGTGCACTTGCACCACTGGGGATGCAGTGCAGTGAGTCCAGAGAGTGCACTGGCAGCACAGAGGATGCAGTGCAGTGAGTCCAGAGAGTGCTCTGGCACCACTGGGGATGCAGTGCAGTGAGTCCAGAGAGTGCACTGGCACCACTGGGGATGCAGTGCAGTGAGTCCACAGAGTGCACTGGCACCACTGGGGATGCAGTGCAGTGAGTCCACAGAGTGCACTGCCACCACTGGGGATGCACTTCAGTGAGTCCAGAGAGTGCACTGGCACCACTGAGAATTCCCTTCAGTGAGTCCAGAGAGTGCACTGGCACCACTGGGGATGCACTGCAGTGAGTCCACAGAGTGCACTAGCACCACTGGGGATGCAGTGCAGTGAGTCCAGAGAGTGCACTAGCACCACTGGGGATGCAGTGCAGTGAGTCCAGAGAGTGCACGCGCTCCACTGGGAATGCAGTACAGTGAGTACAGAGAGTGCACTTGCACCACTGGGGATGCAGTGCAGTGAGTCCAGAGAGTGCACTGGCAGCACAGAGGATGCAGTGCAGTGAGTCCAGAGAGTGCTCTGGCAGCACTGGGGATGCAGTGCAGTGAGTCCAGAGAGTGCACTGGCACCACTGGGGATGCAGTGCAGTGAGTCCACAGAGTGCACTGCCACCACTGGGGATGCACTTCAGTGAGTCCAGAGAGTGCACTGGCACCACTGGTGATGCACTGCAGTGAGTCCAGAGAGTGCACTGGCACCACTGGGGATGCACTGCAGTGAGTCCAGAGAGTGCACTGCCACCACTGGGGATGCACTGCAGTGAGTCCAGAGAGTGCACTGGCACCACTGGGGATGCACTGCAGTGAGTCCAGTGAGTGCACAGGCACCACTGGGGATGCAGTGCAGTGAGTGCAGAGAGTGCACTGGCGCCACTGGACATGCAGTGCAGTGAGTCCAGAGAGTGCAGTGGCACCACTGGAGATGCACTGCAGTGAGTCCAGAGAGTGCACTGGCAGCACTGGGGATGCAGTGCAGTGAGTCCAGAGAGTGCACTGGCAATACTGGGGATGCAGTGCAGTGAGTCCAGAGAGTGCACTGGCACCACTGGGGCTGCAGTGCAGTGAGTCCAGAGAGTGCACTGGCACCACTGGGGATGCAGTGCAGTGAGTCCAGAGAGTGCTCTGGCACCACTGGGGATGCACTGAAGTGAGTCCAGAGAGTGCACTGGCACCACTGGGGATGCAGTGCAGTGAGTCCAGAGAGTGCACTGGCAACACTGGGGTTGCAGTGCAGTGAGTCCAGAGAGTGCACTGGCACCACTTGGGATGCAGTGCAGTGAGTCCAGAGAGTGCACTGGCACCTCTGGGGATGCAGTACAGTGAGTCCAGAGATTGCACTGGCACCACTGTAGATGCACTTCAGTGAGTCCAGAGAGTGAACTGGCACCACAGGTGATGCACTGCAGTGAGTCCAGAGAGTGCACTGGCACCACTGGGGATGCAGTGCAGTGAGTCCAGAGAGTGCACTGGCACCACTGGGGATGCACTGCAGTGAGTCCAGAGAGTGCACTGGCACCAGAGGGAATGCACTGCAGTGAGTCCAGTGAGTGCACTGGCACCACTGGGTATGCAGTGCAGTGAGTGCAGAGAGTGCACTGGCACAACTGGGGCTGCAGTGCAGTGAGTCCAGAGAGTGTAGTGGCACCACTGGGGATGCACTGCAGTGAGTCCAGAGAGTGCACAGGCAGCACTGGGGATGCAGTGCAGTGAGTCCAGAGAGTGCACTGGCACCACTGGGGATGCAGTGCAGTGAGTCCAGAGAGTGCACTGGCACCACTGGGGATGCACTGCAGTGAGTCCAGAGAGTGCACTGTCACCACTGGGGATGCAGTGCAGTGAGTCCAGAGAGTGCACTGGCACCACTGGGGATGCAGTGCAGTGAGTCCAGAGAGTGCACTGGCAGCACTGGGGATGCAGTGCAGTGAGTCCAGAGAGTGCACTGGCACCACTGGGGATGCATTGCAGTGAGTCCAGAGAGCGCACTGGCACCACTGGGGATGCACTGCAGTGAGTCCACAGAGTGCACTGGCACCACTGAGAATGCACTTCAGTGAGTCCAGAGAGTGCACTGGTACCACTGGGGATGCACTGCAGTGAGTCCAGAGAGTGCACTAGCACCACTGGAGATGCAGTGCAGTGAATCCAGTGAGTGCACTGGCACCACTGGGGATGCAGTGCAGTGAGTCAAGAGAGTGCACTGGCACCACTGGGGATGCACTGCAGTGAGCCCAGAGAGTGCACTGGCACCACTGGGGATGCGGTGCCGGGAGTCCAGAGAGTGCACTGGCACCACTGGGGATGCAGTGCAGTGAGTCCAGAGAGTGCACTGGCAGCACTGGGGATGCAGTTCAGTGAGTCCAGAGAGTGCACTGGCACCACTGGGGATGCACTGCAGTGAGTCCAGAGAGTGCTCTGGCACCACTGGGGCTGCAGTGCAGTGAGTCCAGAGAGTGCACTGGCACCACTGGGGATGCACTGCAGTGAGTCCAGAGAGTGCACTGGCACCACTGGTGATGCACTGCAGTTACTCCAGAGAGTACACTGGCACCACTGGGGATGCGGTGCAGTGAGTCCAGAGAGTGCACTGGCACCACTGGGGATGCAGTGCAGTCAGTCCAGTGAGTGTACTGGCACCACTGGGGAAACACTGCAGTGAGTCCAGAGAGTGCACTGGCACCACTGAGAATTCCCTTCAGTGAGTCCAGAGAGTGCACTGGCACCACTGGGGATGCACTGCAGTGAGTCCACAGAGTGCACTAGCACCACTGGGGATGCAGTGCAGTGAGTCCAGAGAGTGCACTGGCACCACTGGGGATGCACTTCAGTGAGTCCAGAGAGTGCACGCGCTCCACTGGGAATGCAGTACAGTGAGTACAGAGAGTGCACTTGCACCACTGGGGATGCAGAGCAGTGAGTCCAGAGAGTGCACTGGCAGCACAGAGGATGCAGTGCAGTGAGTCCAGAGAGTGCTCTGGCACCACTGGGGATGCAGTGCAGTGAGTCCAGAGAGTGCACTGGCACCACTGGGGATGCAGTGCAGTGAGTCCACAGAGTGCACTGCCACCACTGGGGATGCACTTCAGTGAGTCCAGAGAGTGCACTGGCACCACTGGTGATGCACTGCAGTGAGTCCAGAGAGTGCACAGGCACCACTGGGGATGCACTGCAGTGAGTCCAGAGAGTGCACTGCCACCACTCGGGATGCACTGCAGTGAGTCCAGAGAGTGCACTGGCACCACTGGGGATGCACTGCAGTGAGTCCAGTGAGTGCACAGGCACCACTGGGGATGCAGTGCAGTGAGTGCAGAGAGTGCACTGGCGCCACTGGACATGCAGTGCAGTGAGTCCAGAGAGTGCAGTGGCACCACTGGGGATGCACTGCAGTGAGTCCAGAGAGTGCACTGGCAGCACTGGGGATGCAGTGCAGTGAGTCCAGAGAGTGCACTGGCACCACTGGGGATGCACTGCAGTGAGTCCAGAGAGTGCACTGGCACCACTGGGGCTGCAGTGCAGTGAGTCCAGAGAGTGCACTGGCACCACTGGGGATGCAGTGCAGTGAGTCCAGAGAGTGCTCTGGCACCACTGGGGATGCACTGAAGTGAGTCCAGAGAGTGCACTGGCACCACTGGGGATGCAGTGCAGTGAGTCCAGAGAGTGCACTGGCAACACTGGGGTTGCAGTGCAGTGAGTCCAGAGAGTGCACTGGCACCACTGGGGATGCAGTGCAGTGAGTCCAGAGTGTGCACTGGCACGACTTGGAATGCAGTGCAGTGAGTCCAGAGATTGCACTGGCACCACTGTAGATGCACTTCAGTGAGTCCAGAGAGTGAACTGGCACCACAGGTGATGCACTGCAGTGAGTCCAGAGAGTGCACTGGCACAACTGGGGCTGCAGTGCAGTGAGTCCAGAGAGTGCAGTGGCACCACTCGGGATGCACTGCAGTGAGTCCAGAGAGTGCACAGGCAGCACTGGGGATGCAGTGCAGTGAGTCCAGAGAGTGCACTGGCACCACTGGGGATGCAGTGCAGTGAGTCCAGAGAGTGCACTGGCACCACTGGGGATGCACTGCAGTGAGTCCAGAGAGTGCACTGGCACCACTGGGGATGCAGTGCAGTGAGTCCAGAGAGTGCACTGGCACCACTGGGGATGCAGTGCAGTGAGTCCAGAGAGTGCACTGGCAGCACTGGGGATGCAGTGCAGTGAGTCCAGAGAGTGCACTGGCACCACTGGGGATGCATTGCAGTGAGTCCAGAGAGCGCACTGGCACCACTGGGGATGCACTGCAGTGAGTCCACAGAGTGCACTGGCACCACTGAGAATGCACTTCAGTGAGTCCAGAGAGTGCACTGGTACCACTGGGGATGCACTGCAGTGAGTCCAGAGAGTGCACTAGCACCACTGGAGATGCAGTGCAGTGAATCCAGTGAGTGCACTGGCACCACTGGGGATGCAGTGCAGTGAGTCAAGAGAGTGCACTGGCACCACTGGGGATGCACTGCAGTGAGCCCAGAGAGTGCACTGGCACCACTGGGGATGCGGTGCCGGGAGTCCAGAGAGTGCACTGGCACCACTGGGGATGCAGTGCAGTGAGTCCAGAGAGTGCACTGGCAGCACTGGGGATGCAGTTCAGTGAGTCCAGAGAGTGCACTGGCACCACTGGGGATGCACTGCAGTGAGTCCAGAGAGTGCTCTGGCACCACTGGGGCTGCAGTGCAGTGAGTCCAGAGAGTGCACTGGCACCACTGGGGATGCACTGCAGTGAGTCCAGAGAGTGCACTGGCACCACTGGTGATGCACTGCAGTTACTCCAGAGAGTACACTGGCACCACTGGGGATGCGGTGCAGTGAGTCCAGAGACTGCACTGGCACCACTGGGGATGCAGTGCAGTCAGTCCAGTGAGTGTACTGGCACCACTGGGGAAACACTGCAGTGAGTCCAGAGAGTGCACTGGCACCACTGAAAATGCCCTTCAGTGAGTCCAGAGAGTGCACTGGCACCACTGGGGATGCACTGCAGTGAGTCCACAGAGTGCACTAGCACCACTGGGGATGCAGTGCAGTGAGTCCAGAGAGTGCACTGGCACCACTGGGGATGCACTTCAGTGAGTCCAGAGAGTGCACGCGCTCCACTGGGAATGCAGTACAGTGAGTACAGAGAGTGCACTTGCACCACTGGGGATGCAGTGCAGTGAGTCCAGAGAGTGCACTGGCACCACTGGGGATGCAGTGCAGTGAGTCCAGAGAGTGCTCTGGCACCACTGGGGATGCAGTGCAGTGAGTCCAGAGAGTGCACTGGCACCACTGGGGATGCAGTGCAGTGAGTCCACAGAGTGCACTGCCACCACTGGGGATGCACTTCAGTGAGTCCAGAGAGTGCACTGGCACCACTGGGGATGCACTGCAGTGAGTCCAGAGAGTGCACTGGCACCACTGGGGATGCACTGCAGTGAGTCCAGAGAGTGCACTGCCACCACTCGGGATGCACTGCAGTGAGTCCAGAGAGTGCACTGGCACCACTGGGGATGCACTGCAGTGAGTCCAGTGAGTGCACAGGCACCACTGGGGATGCAGTGCAGTGAGTGCAGAGAGTGCACTGGCGCCACTGGACATGCAGTGCAGTGAGTCCAGAGAGTGCAGTGGCACCACTGGGGATGCAGTGCAGTGAGTCCAGAGAGTGCACTGGCAGCACTGGGGATGCAGTGCAGTGAGTCCAGAGAGTGCACTGGCAATACTGGGGATGCAGTGCAGTGAGTCCAGAGAGTGCACTGGCACCACTGGGGCTGCAGTGCAGTGAGTCCAGAGAGTGCACTGGCACCACTGGGGATGCAGTGCAGTGAGTCCAGAGAGTGCTCTGGCACCACTGGGGATGCACTGAAGTGAGTCCAGAGAGTGCACTGGCACCACTGGGGATGCAGTGCAGTGAGTCCAGAGAGTGCACTGGCAACACTGGGGTTGCAGTGCAGTGAGTCCAGAGAGTGCACTGGCACCACTGGGGATGCAGTGCAGTGAGTCCAGAGTGTGCACTGGCACGACTGGGAATGCAGTGCAGTGAGTCCAGAGATTGCACTGGCACCACTGTAGATGCACTTCAGTGAGTCCAGAGAGTGAACTGGCACCACAGGTGATGCACTGCAGTGAGTCCAGAGAGTGCACTGGCACCACTGAGAATGCACTTCAGTGAGTCCAGAGAGTGCACTGGCACCACTGGGGATGCAGTGCAGTGAGTCCAGAGAGTGCACAGGCACCACTGAGAATGCACTTCAGTGAGTCCAAAGAGTGCACTGGCACCACTGGGGATGCACTGCAGTGAGTCCAGAGAGTGCACTAGCACCACTGGGAATGCAGTACAGTGAGTCCAGTGAGTGCACTGGCTCCACTGGGGATGTAGTGCAGTGACTCGACAGAGTGCACTGGCACCACTGGGGATGCAGTGCAGTGAGTCCAGAGAGTGCACTGGTACCACTTGGGATGCAGTGCAGTGAGTCCAGAGAGTGCACTGGCACCACTGGGGATGCAGTGCAGTGAGTCCAGAGAGTGCATTGGCACCACTGGGGATGCAGTGCAGTGAGTCCAGAGAGTGCACTGGCACCACTGGGGATGCACTGCAGTCACTCCAGAGAGCGCACTGGCACCACTGGGGATGTAGTGCAGTGACTCGAGAGAGTGCACTGGCAGCAGTGGGGATGCACTGCAGTGAGTCCAGAGAGTGCACTGGCACCACTGGGGATGCACTGCAGTGAGTCCAGAGAGTGCAGTGGCACCACTGGGGATGCAGTGCAGTGAGTCCAGAGAGTGCAGTGGCACCACTGGGGATGCACTGCAGTGAGTCCAGAGAGTGCACTGGCACCACTGGGGATGCAGTGCAGTGAGTCCAGAGAGTGCACTGGCAGCACTGGGGATGCAGTGCAGTGAGTCCAGAGAGTGCACTGGCACCACTGGGGATGCACTGCAGTGAGTCCAGAGAGCGCACTGGCACCACTGGGGATGCACTGCAGTGAGTCCAGAGAGTGCACTAACACCACTGGGGAATGCAGTGCAGTGAGTCCAGTGAGTACACTGGCACCACTGGGGATGCAGTGCAGTGAGTCAAGAGAGTGCACTGGCACCACTGGGGATGCACTGCAGTGAGCCCAGAGAGTGCACTGGCACCACTGGGGATGCGGTGCCGGGAGTCCAGAGAGTGCTTTGGCACCACTGTAGATGCACTGCAGTTACTCCAGAGAGTGCACTGGCAACACTGGGGATGCAGTACAGTGAGTCCAGAGAGTGCACGGGCTCCACTGGGGATGCAGTGCAGTGAGTCCAGAGAGTGCACTGGCACCACTGGGGATGCAGTGCAGTGAGTCCAGAGAGTGCACTGACACCACTGGGGATGCAGTGCAGTGAGTCCACAGAGTGCACTGGCACCACTGGGGATGCAGTGCAGTGAGTCCAGAGAGTGCACTGGCACCACTGGGGATGCAGTGTAGTGAGTGCAGAGAGTGCACTGTGAACACTGGGGATGCAGTGCAGTGAGTCCAGAGAGTGCACTGGCACCACTGGGGATGCAGTGCAGTGACTCAAGAGAGTGCACTGGCAGCACTGGGGATGCAGTGCAGTGAGTCCAGAGAGTGCACTGGCTCCAGAGGGAATGCACTGCAGTGAGTCCAGTGAGTGCACTGGCACCACTGTGGATGCACTTCAGTGAGTCCAGAGAGTGTACTGTCACCACTGGGGATGCAGTACAGTGAGTCCACAGAGTGCACTGGTACCAGTGGGGATGCAGTACAGTGAGTCCAGAGAGTGTACTGGCACCACTGGGCATGCAGTGCAGTGAGTCCAGAGAGTGCACTGGCACCACTGTGGATGCACTTCAGTGACTCCAGAGAGTGCACTGGCACCACTGGGGATGCAGTGCAGTGAGTCCAAAGACTTCACTGGCAAAACTGGAGATGCAGTGCAGTGAGTCCAGAGAGTGCACTGGCACCACTGGGGATGCAGTGCAGTGAGTCCAGAGAGTGCACTGGCAACACCGGGGCTGCAGTGCAGTGAGTCCAGAGAGTGCACTGGCACCACTGGGGATGCACTGCAGTGAGTCCAGAGAGTGCACTGGCACCACTGGTGATGCAGTACAGTGAGTCCAGAGAGTGCACTGGCACCACTGGGGTTGCACTGCAGTGAGTCCAGAGAGTGCACTGGCACCACTGGGGATGCACTACAGTGAGTCCAGAGATTGCACTGGCACCACTGGGGATGCAGTGCACTGAGTCCAGAGAGTGCAGTGGCACCACTGGGGATGCAGTGCATTGAGTCCAGAGAGTGCACTGGCACAACTGGGGATGCACTTCAGTGAGTCCAGAGAGTGCACTGACACCACTGGGGATGCAGTGCAGTGAGTCCAGAGAGTGCACTGGCACCACTGGGGATGCAGTGCAGTGAGTCCAGAGAGTGCTCTGGCACCACTGGGGATGCACTGCAGTGAGTCCAGAGAGTACACTGGCACCACTGGGGATGCAGTGCAGTGAGTCCAGAGAGTTCACTGGCACCACTGGGGATGCAGTCCAGTGAGTCCAGTGAGTGCACTGGCACCACTGGGGATGCAGTGCAGTGACTGCAGAGAGTACACTGGCACCACCGGGGATTCACTGCAGTGAGTCCAGAGAGTGCACTGGCACCACCTGTGATGCAGTGCAGTGAGTCCAGTGAGTGCACTGGCACCACTGGGGATTCAGTGCTGTGACTCCAGAGAGCGCACTGGCACCACTGGGGATGCAGTGCAGTCAGTCCAGTGAGTGCACTGGCACCACTGGGGGTGCAGTACAGTGAGTCCAGAGAGTGCACTGACACCACTGAGGATGCACTGCAGTGAGTCCAGACAGTGCACTGGCACCACTGGGGATGCAGTGCAGTGAGTCCAGAGAGTGCACTGGCACCACTGGGGATGCAGTGCAGTGAGACCAAAGAGTGCACTGGCACCACTGGGGATGCACTGCAGTGAGTCCAGAGAGTGCACTGGCACCACTGGGGATGCACTGCAGTTAGTCCAAAGAGTGCACTGTCACCACTGGGGATGCAGTACAGTGAGTCCACATAGTGCACTGGCACCAGTGGGGATGCAGTACAGTGAGTCCAGAGAGTGCACTGGCACCACTGGGGATGCACTGCAGTGAGTCCAGAGAGTGCACTGGCACCACTGGGGATGCACTTGAGTGACTCCACAGAGTGCACTGGCAACACTGGGGATGCAGTGCTGTGAGTCCAAAGACTTCACTGGCACCACTGTGGATGCAGTGCAGTGAGTCCAGAGAGTGCACTGGCACCACTGGGGATGCAGTGAAGTGAGTGCAGAGAGTGCACTGGCACCACTGGGGATGCACTGCAGTGAGTCCAGAGAGTGCACTGGCACCACTGGGGATGCACTACAGTGAGTCCAGAGAGTGCACTGGCACCACTGGGGATGCAGTGCAGTGAGTCCAGAGAGTGCACTGGCACCACTGGGGATGCAGTGCAGTGAGTCCAGTGAGTGTACTGGCACCACTGGGGATGCGCTTCAGTGAGCCCAGAGAGTGCACTGGCACCACTGAGAATGCACTTCAGTGAGTCCAGAGAGTGCACTGGCACCACTGGTGATGCACTGCAGTGAGTCCAGAGAGTGCACTAGCACCACTGGGGATGCAGTGCAGTGAATCCTGTGAGTACACTGGCACCACTGGGGATGCAGAGCAGTGAGTCCAGAGAGCTCACTGGCACCACTGGGGATGCAGTGCAGTGAGTCCAGAGAGTGCACTGGCACCACTGGAGATGCAGTACAGTGAGTCCAGTGAATGCACTGGAACCACTGGGGATGCAGTGCAGTGAGTCCAGAGAGTGCACTGGCACCACTGGTGATGCAGTACAGTGAGTCCAGTGAGTGCACTGGTACCACTGGGCCTGCAGTGCAGTGAGTCCAGAGAGTGCACTGGCACCACTGGGGATGCAGTGCAGTGAGTCCAGAGAGTGCACTGGCACCACTGGGGATGCAGTGCAGTGAGACCAAAGAGTGCACTGGCACCACTGGGGATGCACTGCAGTGAGTCCAGAGAGTGCACTGGCACCACTGGGGATGCACTGCAGTTAGTCCAAAGAGTGCACTGTCACCACTGGGGATGCAGTACAGTGAGTCCACATAGTGCACTGGCACCAGTGGGGATGCAGTACAGTGAGTCCAGAGAGTGCACTGGCACCACTGGGGATGCACTGCAGTGAGTCCAGAGAGTGCACTGGCACCACTGGGGATGCACTTGAGTGACTCCACAGAGTGCACTGGCAACACTGGGGATGCAGTGCTGTGAGTCCAAAGACTTCACTGGCACCACTGTGGATGCAGTGCAGTGAGTCCAGAGAGTGCACTGGCACCACTGGGGATGCAGTGAAGTGAGTGCAGAGAGTGCACTGGCACCACTGGGGATGCACTGCAGTGAGTCCAGAGAGTGCACTGGCACCACTGGGGATGCACTACACTGAGTCCAGAGAGTGCACTGGCACCACTGGGGATGCAGTGCAGTGAGTCCAGAGAGTGCACTGGCACCACTGGGGATGCAGTGCAGTGAGTCCAGTGAGTGTACTGGCACCACTGGGGATGCGCTTCAGTGAGCCCAGAGAGTGCACTGGCACCACTGAGAATGCACTTCAGTGAGTCCAGAGAGTGCACTGGCACCACTGGTGATGCACTGCAGTGAGTCCAGAGAGTGCACTAGCACCACTGGGGATGCAGTGCAGTGAATCCTGTGAGTACACTGGCACCACTGGGGATGCAGAGCAGTGAGTCCAGAGAGCTCACTGGCACCACTGGGGATGCAGTGCAGTGAGTCCAGAGAGTGCACTGGCACCACTGGAGATGCAGTACAGTGAGTCCAGTGAATGCACTGGAACCACTGGGGATGCAGTGCAGTGAGTCCAGAGAGTGCACTGGCACCACTGGTGATGCAGTACAGTGAGTCCAGTGAGTGCACTGGTACCACTGGGCCTGCAGTGCAGTGAGTCCAGAGAGTGCACTGGCACCACTGGGGATGCACTGCAGTGAGTCCAGAGAGTGCACTGGCACCACCGATGATGCAGTACAGTGAGTCCAGTGAGTGCACTGGCACTACTGGGGATGTAGTGCAGTGACTCGAGAGAGTGCACTGGCACCACTGGGGATGCAGTGCAGTGAGTCCAGAGAGTGCACTGGCACCACTGGGGATGCAGTGCAGTGAGTCCAGAGAGTGCACTGGCAGCAGTGGGGATGCAGTGCAGTGAGTCCAGAGAGTGCACTGGCACCACTGGGGATGCAGTGCAGTGAGTCCAGAGACTTCACTGGCACCACTGGGAATGCAGTGCAGTGAGTGCAGAGAGTGCACTGGCACCACTGGGGATGCAGTGCAGTGAGTCCAGAGAGTGCACTGGCACCACTGGGGATGCACTGCAGTGAGTCCAGAGAGTGCACTGGCACCACTGGGGATGCACTGCAGTGAGTCCAGAGAGTGCACTGGCACCACTGGGGATGAACTACAGTGAGTCCAGAAATTGCACTGGCACCACTGGGGATGCAGTGCAGTGAGTCCAGAGAGTGCACTGGCACCACTGGTGATGCAGTTTAGTGAGTCCAGAGAGTGCACTGGCACTACTGGGGATGCACTTCAGTGAGTCCAGAGAGTGTACTGACACCACTGGGGATGCGGTGCAGTGAGTCCAGAGAGTGCACTGGCCCCACTGGGGATGCAGTGCAGTGAGTCCAGAGAGTGCACTGGCACCACTGGGGATGCACTGCAGTGAGTCCAGAGACTGCACTGGCACCACTGGGGATGCACTGCAGTGAGTCCAGAGAGTGCACTGGCACCACTGGGGATGCAGTGCAGTGAGTCCAGAGAGTGCACTGGCACCACTGGGGATGCAGTCCAGTGAGTCCAGTGAATGCACTGGCACCACTGGGGATGCTGTGCAGTGAGTGCAGAGAGTGCACTGGCACCACCTGTGATGCAGTACAGTGTGTCCAGTGAGTGCACTGGCACCACTGGGGATGCAGTGCTGTGACTCCGGAGAGCGCACTGGCACCACTGGGGATGCAGTGCAGTAAGTCCAGTTAGTGCACTGGCACCACTGGGGATGCAGTGCAGTGAGTGCAGAGAGTGCAATGACACCAATGGGGATGCACTTCAGTGAGTCCAGAGAGTGCACTGGCACCACTGGGGATGCAGTGCAGTGAGTCCAGAGATTGCACTGGCACCACTGGGGATGGAGTGCAGTGAGTCCAGAGAGTGCACTGGCACCACTGGGGATGCACTGCAGTGAGTCCAGAGAGTGCACTGGCACCACTGGGGATGCACTGCAGTGAGTCCAGAGATTGCACTGGCACCACTGGGGATGCAGTGCAGTGAGTCCAGAGAGTGCACTGGCACCACTGGGGATGCACTACAGTGAGTCCACAGAGTGCACTGGCACCACTGGGGATGCTCTGCAGTGAGTCCAGAGATTGCACTGGCACCACTGGGGATGCAGTGCAGTGAGTGCAGAGAGTGCACTGGCACCACTGGGGATGCACTTCAGTGAGTTCAGAGAGTGCACTTGCACCACTGGGGATGGGTTTCAAGCCAACTGCATTAACCGCTCATGCTTCTTTCTTATGAGACGTTAGTAAACCAATTACATAGCCTTGTCAAGACTAAATCACAGGTAAAAATCCTGTACATCTCATGTGGCCAACCACTCCCAACTAGGATTCCAAGAACCAGGAGGTTCGGTGAAAATAGGGCTAGTGCTATTAGAGGGGTGATTATTAGGGTAAGCCCTAAGCTGTCTTTAATGGAGAAGTATGGGTGGAATGGGATTTTGTCGCAGTCTGATACGATTCCTAGTGGGTTATTTGAGCCTGATTCGTGTAGGAAGGTTAGGTGGACTAGGGTGATTCCTGCAATTAGGAAGGGCAGTAGGAAGTGGATGGCGAAGAATCGGGTTAAGGTTGGATTGTCTACTGAGAATCCTCCTCAGGCTCATTCTACTAGAGTTTGCCCAATGTACGGGATGGCTGAGAATAGGTTGGTGATTACGGTGGCCCCTCAGAATGACATTTGTCCTCATGGTAGGACATACCCTACGAAGGCAGTTGCTATTAGGGTGAGTAGGAGGATTACTCCTGTGTTTCAGGTTTCTTTGTATAGGTAGGAGCCGTAGTAGAGGCCTCGTCCGATGTGTAAGTAGATGCAGATAAAGAAGAGCGAAGCACCGTTGGCGTGGAGGTTGCGGATGAGCCATCCGTACTGGACGTCTCGGCATGTGTGAGCTACTGAGGAGAAGGCGAGTGAAGTGTCTGCGGTGTAGTGTATGGCTAGTAGCAGGCCTGTTAGGATTTGTGTGGCTAAGCAGATGGCTAGAAGGGAGCCGAAGTTTCATCAGGCAGAGATGTTGGAGGGGGCGGGTAGGTCGATTAGGGAGTTGTTGATTATTTTTAGTAGGGGATGGGATTTGCGGATGTTAGGGGCCATTAGTGAGTCTGTGTGTTATTAGGATTATTACCAGGATGGAGAGGGCGAAGGATCCTAGGTAGGCCTTAATTAGCCCTGTGTGTATTGAGGTTGCGGCTTTGCTTGCGGCTACTTGTAGTTCAGCAAGGCCCTCTGGCCCTATTTTTTTGAGTCAGGAGAGGTCGATCAAGTGTAGGGCAATGTTTTGTCCCTTTTCTAGTAGGTTTTTGGAGAAGAATCGGTGTACTAGGGGGTTGAAGTACCCTAATGCAGAGGAGAAGTTTATGAGGGGGTTTGGTTTGGGGTGAGTGAGGGTGTGTGTTATGTTCGATAGTTCTAGGGCTAGGATGATTCCTAGGATTGTTATGAGGATGGCAGCGGTTTTGGTGATAAGGGGTATGGTTATTGGGGGGGTTTTGGTTGGTGTGATGAAAGAGGTAATGATTATTCCTGCTGTAATGCTGCCTAGGGCGAGTCGGGTTAGGGGGGCGGTGATTAGTGGGTTGTTTTCGTTTATTGATACTATTGGGGGGATTCGGGTTTGTCCAGCTTGGACTAGGATGGTTATGCGGATGCTGTAGGTTGCGGTGAATGCTGTGGCTATAAGGGTTAGGAGTAGGGCTCAAGTATTTAGGTATGATGTGTTTAAGCTTTCGATGATGAGGTCTTTTGAGTAGAATCCGGCTAGGAATGGGGTTCCTATCAGCGCCAGGTTTCCGATGGTTAGGCAGGAAGTAGTGACTGGGAGTATTTTCTGTAGGCCTCCTATCTTTCGGATATCTTGTTCTCCGTTTAGGTTGTGGATGATAGACCCTGAGCATAGGAATAGTATGGCTTTAAAGAAGGCATGGGTTGAGATGTGTAGGAAGGCTAGTTGTGGGAGGTTTAGTCCGATAGTGACTATTATTAGTCCTAGTTGGCTGGATGTTGAGAAAGCAATGATTTTTTTGATGTCATTTTGGGTTAGGGCGCATGTGGCAGCGAATAGGGTTGATAGAGCACCTAGGCATAGGCAGGCAGTTAGGGCTGTCTGGTTGGTGGCTAGCAGGGGGTGCATGCGGATGAGCAGGAAGATTCCGGCTACTACTATGGTACTGGAGTGCAGTAGGGCTGATACTGGGGTGGGGCCTTCTATTGCTGCGGGCAGTCATGGGTGGAGTCCAAATTGGGCGGATTTTCCTGCGGCTGCGAGGATTAATCCTATGAGGGGGAGGATTGGGGTTTGGTGGGGGTGTACGGCTTGTTGGATCTCTCAGGTGTTGAATGTTGAAGCTAGTCATGCTATGCTCAGGATCAGTCCGATGTCTCCGATTCGGTTGTAGATTACGGCTCGTAGGGCGGCGGTGTTGGCATCTGCTCGGCCTTGTCATCAGCCGATGAGAAGGAAGGACATGATTCGTACTCCTTCCCAGCCTACGAATAGGAGGAATATGTTGTTTGCGGTTGTTAGGAGGAGTATGGCGACTAGGAATGTCAGTAGGTAGGTGAAAAATTTTGTTACGTATGGCTCTGAGGCCATGTATCATATGGCGAATTGTAGGATTGATCATGTTACAAATAGGGCGATTGGAAGAAATGTTATTGAGTATTGGTCTATTTTTAGGCTCAGGGGGATTTTAAAGTTTATAATGAATTTTCACTCCCAGTGGCAGGTGACAGATTCTACTCCCGAGTAGATGAATGCGGTTGTAGGGGCTAGGCTAATTAGGAATGCGGTTTTAACAGCGCGGGTGGTGGCTTGTGGGGTGTTTTTAAAGTTTTTAAATAGAAATGGCAGGATGATTGGGGTTAGGAGGATTGTCAGCGTGAGTAGTGTGAGGGAGTTGATTAGTAGTGTGGGGTTCACTACTTTTACTTGGATTTGCACCAAGATGGGTGGTTCCTAAGACCAGTGGATTGCTGTTATCCTTTAAAAGTAAGGGGGCTGAGGTTTTAGGCTCAGATGTAAGAGTTAGCAGCTCTTGTTGGTTAAACCCTCCCCTCGGCAGGTAAGAAGGTTTGAACTTCTATTCTTAGAATCACAGTCTAATGTTTGGTTTAAACTATACTTGCATGAGGGGATTCCGGAGATCAGTTCGGGTTTGAGGATTAGGAGGAATATTGGGATAATGTGGAGTGTTATGAGCAGGTGTTCTCGCGTGGTTGAGTTTTGCATAGATGTGATGTGGGAGGGGATTGAGCCTCGTTGGGTCATTAGCAGTATGAATAAGGTGTAGGAGGCGGTTAGTAGGGTTGCGATTCCTGTTAGGATGATCGTGAAGGCAGATCAGTTGAATAAGGTGATTATAATGGTTAGCTCTGCTATGAGGTTTGTTGTTGGGGGTAAGGCTATGTTTGTTAGATTGGCCAGCAATCATCAGGTAGCTATGAGTGGTAGGAGAGGTTGTAGGCCTCGTGTGAGTAGTAGAATTCGGCTGTGCGTACGTTCATAGTTTGTGTTGGCTAGGCAGAATAGTATGGAGGAAGTTAGTCCATGGGAAATTATTAGGATCATTGCCCCTGAGAATGATCAGTGGGTTTGGATTATTCCTGCGGCGATAACTAGGCCTATGTGGCTAACGGATGAATAAGCGATTAGTGATTTTAGGTCTGTCTGTCGTAGGCAGATTGAGCTAGTCATTAGGGCGCCTCATAGGGCCAGGGTTAGGAAGGGGTAGTGCAGGAGGTTGGACAGTGGGCCCATAAATAGAGTGACTCGTATAATTCCGTATCCTCCTAGCTTTAGTAGTAGGGCGGCGAGGAGTATTGAGCCTGCGATGGGTGCTTCTACGTGGGCTTTTGGCAGTCAGAGGTGTAGGCCGTATAGTGGGGCTTTTACTATGAATGCTATGAGCAGTGCTAGACCTGATAGTATTCCTGTCCATGAGGTGGATAGGGTTGGGTGGGTTAGTTGTAGGGTTGGCAGGTGCAGGGTGCCAATTTTCACGTATAGGTGTATGATTGTGATTAGCAGGGGTAGAGAGCTTACTGGCGTGTAGAATAGCAGGTAGATGCCAGCGCTTAGGCGTTCTGGTTGGTTCCCCCATCGGGTGATTAAGATTAGGGTGGGAATGAGGGTTGCTTCAAATGAGATGTAAAATAGTGCTAGTTCTGTGGTGGAAAAGGCTAGTAGGATGAATGGCTGGACTGCGACTAAGGTTGAGATAAAGATTCGTTTGCGTTGTAGGGGTTCTTGTTGCAGGTGGTTTTGGCTTGCTATGATTATGAGTGGGAGTAGTCAGCAGGATAGTACTAGGAGGGGGGATGAGATTTGGTCAATTCCTGTTCAGTTGGATAAAAATTTGTAGGGGTAGTAGGTTGGGATTAATCACTGTAGGCTTAGGGCAGCGATTAGGAGGCTGTATAAGGTGGTGTTAGTCCATAGAAATTTTGGTGGAGACAGCAGGGCTGTTGGAAGAAGTATGATTGTGGGTAGGATGATTTTTAGCATTGCAGGAGGTTTAGGTTGTGTAGATGGTCGGAGCCATGTGTGCGGGTGGAGGCTACTAGGATGGCCAGGCCTGTGCCCGCCTCACACGCTGAGAAGGTTAGCATGAGAATTGGTACCATGGTGAATGAGGAGACTTGGTTTTCGATGGATCATATTGATAGGCCTACGAATATCGATAATATTATGCTTTCAAGGCATAGTAGGGCGGATACTAGGTGGGTTCGGTGGAAGGCTAGTCCTAGTCCGCTGAAAATGAAGGCTGAGTAGAAGCTTAAATGTAGGGGCGACATAAGAAAGTTACAGGGTTGGCTGTAATCTGCTGGGTCGAAACCAGCTATCTTTTTGGTTAGACTAACTTTCTGTTATTCTGCTCATTCTAGGCCCCCTTGAATTCACTCGTAGGCCAGTCCGAGTGTTAGGAGAAGGAGGATCGCTACAGTTCAGGTGAGGGTCATTAGGGGGGATTGGAGTTGGACGGCTCATGGCAGGGGGAGTAGGAGGGCGATTTCTAGGTCGAATAGGATGAACAGGATGGCTACTGAGGAAGAATCGGACTGAGAATGGTAATCGAGCAGATCCAAGTGGGTCGAATCCACATTCGTACGGTGAGAGTTTCTCTGAGTCGGGGTTTATTTGGGCGAGTCAGAAGTTTAATGCGGTTAGGGCGGCGCTTAGGATTGATGATAGGGCGAATATGAACATGAGTGCGTTCATTGCTCTCCTCTGGGTTTATACCAGATTCTAGAGATTGGAAGTCAATTGTAATTAATATACTAGAAGAGCAAGATCCTCATCAGTAGATGGTTATGTAGAGGAATAGTCAGATGACGTCTACGAAGTGTCAGTATCAGGCTGCTGCCTCGAATCCGAAGTGGTGGTCTGATGTAAAGTGGAACTTGATCAGTCGGAAGAGGCAGACGGTCAGGAAGGAGGATCCGATGATTACGTGGAGTCCGTGGAATCCAGTGGCAACGAAGAAGGTAGATCCGTAGACGCTATCGGCGATTGAGAATGGGGCTTCGTGGTATTCTATTGCTTGTAGGGCTGTGAAGTAGAATCCCAGGAGGATCGTTAGGGTTAGGGCGTGGATGGCGTGTTTTCGGTTTCCTTCTGTGATGCTGTGATGGGCTCACGTTACGGTAACGCCTGAGGCTAGTAGGATGGCTGTGTTTAGTAGGGGGACTTCTATCGGGTTGAGTGGTTTAATTCCTGTTGGGGGTCATTGGCCTCCTAGTTCTGGGGTTGGGGCCAGGCTCGAGTGGAAGAACGCTCAGAAGAACCCTAAGAAGAAGAATGCTTCGGATGTGATGAAAAGGATTATGCCGTATCGTAGGCCTTTTTGGACTGTGGGAGTGTGATGGCCTTGGAAGGTGCTTTCTCGTACAATGTCTCGTCATCATTGGAGTATTACTAGGAGTATTGAGATGAGGCCTAGGGTTAGTAGTATGGATGAGTTGTAGTGGAATCACATGATTAATCCTGAGGTTGTGAGTAGGGCGGCGGCTGCCCCGAAGATTGGTCAAGGGCTTGGGTCAACTATGTGGTATGAGTGTGCTTGGTGTGCCATTAGATGTTTTCTTGTAAGTATAGGCTTAGAAGGAGCACGAAGACGTAGGCCTGGATTATGGCTACTGCTACTTCTAGGATGGTTAGGAGTAGTAGGATGATTATTGTTAGGATGGATACTGCAGGAAGGGTGGGTATTAATGCAATGGAGGCTGTAGAGATGAGTTGGATGAGTAAGTGTCCTGCTGTAAGGTTGGCTGTAAGGCGGACTCCGAGGGCTAGGGGGCGGATTAGTAGGCTGGTTGTTTCGATCAGGATTAGTGCGGGGATTAGGGGTGTAGGGGTACCTTCGGGTAATAGGTGGGCTAAAGAGGCTGATGGTTGGTTTCGTAGGCCTGTTAGTAGTGTGGCGAGCCATAGTGGGAAGGCTAGGGCTATGTTCATAGATAGTTGGGTGGTTGGGGTGAATGTATATGGAAGGAGGCCTAGAAGGTTGATTGTAAGAAGTATGATTATTAGGGATGTAAATATTATGGCTCATTTGTGGCCATTTTTGTTGAGTGGGACTATTAGTTGTTTTGTGATTAGGTGAAGGAGTCATGTTTGGATAGTAGAAAGGCGGTTGTTGATTCATCGGTTGTTTGGGGACGGGAATAGTAGGGCTGGGAAGAGTAGGGATAGTAGGATTAAGGGGATGCCAAATAGATTGGGGCTGGAAAATTGGTCAAAGAAGCTTAGGTTCATGGTCAGGATCATGGTGTGGGTTTGGTAGTGAGGGAGGTCTTATTTGATGGGGGGTTGGTTGTGGTGAAGGCTAGTAGTTTTGGTTGGATGAGGAGTGCTAGGGTTAATCAGGTTATAATTATGATTGAAAATCATGGTGCGGGGTTAAGCTGTGGCATATCATTAAGGAGGGGGAAGTCCCTCTTTGGCTAGCTTAAAAGGCTAGTGCTGTTGCATAGCTTCTTAATGATTAGGATGATGATAGAAGGGACGATCAGGCCTCGAAATGTGGGAGTGGGGTTGATTCTACTACAATGGGTATGTAGCTGTGATTAGCCCCGCAAATTTCTGAGCATTGTCCGTAAAAAATCCCAGGCCGGGTGGTAATGAATGAAGTTTGGTTTAGTCGGCCTGGGATTGCGTCTGTTTTAACTCCGAGCGTTGGGACTGCTCAGGAGTGGAGTACGTCTCCTGCAGTAATGATCACGCGGATGGGGGATTCTATTGGGATAACTACGCGGTGGTCAACTTCTAGCAGTCGGAAGTGGCCGTTGGGTAAGTCTGGGGTGGGCACTATGTAGGAGTCGAATGATAGGTCTTTGAAGTCTGTGTATTCGTAGCTTCAGTATCATTGGTGGCCGATGGCTTTTAGGGTGAGGTCTGGTTCATCGATTTTGTCCATTATGTAGAGGATTTGTAGGGATGGGAGGGCGAGGAGTACCAGGACGATAGCAGGTAGGATTGTCCAGATCAGCTCTACTTCTTGGGCGTCTACAGCATTGGACGAGAGTTTTTCTGTTAGTATGTGGGCTAAAAGGTAGAGAACTAGGCTGCAGATAGCTAGGGCAACGATTAGGGCGTGGTCGTGGAATTCAACGAGTTCTTCTATGATGGGTGATGAGGCGTCTTGGAATCCTAGTTGGGAGTGGTTGGCCACATGAGATGTACAGGATTTTTACCTGTGATTTAGTCTTGACAAGGCTATGTAATTGGTTTACTAACGTCTCATAAGAAAGAAGCATGAGCGGTTAATGCAGTTGGCTTGAAACCAGCATGTGAGGGTTCGATTCCTTCCTTTCTTGTACTTGGACGAAGGCCGGTTCCTCGAAAGTATGGTATGGGGGAGGGCAGCCGTGGATTCATTCAACGTTTGTGGTAGTTAGTTCTGGTTGTAGGACTTTTCGTTTGGCCGGAAAGGCTTCTCAGATGATGAATATTAGTATGATTACGGCTACTATTGAGATTAGGGAGCCGATGGAGGAAATGGTGTTTCATAGTGTGTAGGCGTCGGGATAGTCCGAGTATCGTCGGGGTATTCCTGCTAGGCCTAGGAAGTGCTGGGGGAAGAACGTTAGGTTTACTCTTGTAAATATTACCCCGAAGTGGGCTTTTGCTCATGTTTGGTGTAGGGTAAACCCAGTGAGTAGTGGGAATCAGTGAGTAAATCCTGCTAGAATGGCAAAGACGGCGCCTATGGATAGGACGTAGTGGAAGTGGGCAACTACGTAGTACGTGTCGTGCAGGGCGATGTCTAGGGAAGAGTTTGCAAGAACGATTCCTGTTAATCCTCCGATGGTAAATAGGAAGATAAATCCTAGAGCTCATAGTATTGGGGGGGGTCTCATTTGATTGTTCCTCCGTGCAGGGTGGCTAGTCAGCTAAAAACTTTGATTCCGGTAGGGATGGCAATGATTATAGTGGCTGATGTAAAGTAGGCTCGGGTATCAACGTCTATTCCTACTGTAAACATGTGGTGAGCTCAGACGATGAATCCTAGGAAGCCGATGGATAGTATGGCTCAGACTATTCCCATGTAGCCGAAGGGCTCCTTTTTGCCTGAGTAGTACGTGACTACGTGTGAGATGATTCCGAACCCCGGTAGGATCAGAATATAGACTTCTGGGTGTCCGAAGAATCAGAATAGGTGTTGGTACAGGATTGGGTCTCCTCCTCCAGCGGGGTCGAAGAATGTGGTGTTTAGGTTTCGATCAGTTAGTAATATTGTAATACCGGCGGCGAGTACGGGGAGTGATAGAAGGAGTAGGATGGCGGTAATTAGTACGGATCAGACAAATAGTGGGGTTTGGTATTCTGAGAGTGCGGGGGGTTTTATGTTGATGGCTGTGGTGATAAAGTTGATGGCCCCAAGGATGGAGGAGATACCGGCTAAGTGGAGTGAGAAGATAGCCAGGTCTACTGAAGCTCCGGCGTGGGCAAGGTTACCTGCTAGGGGAGGGTAGACAGTTCAGCCTGTGCCGGCGCCAGCTTCTACAGTGGATGAGACTAGTAGTAGGAGGAATGATGGGGGGAGGAGTCAAAAGCTTATGTTGTTTATTCGCGGGAATGCTATGTCGGGGGCACCGATTATGAGGGGGACTACTCAGTTGCCGAATCCTCCGAACATGAGCGGATGCAGTGCAGTGAGTCCAGAGAGTGCACTGGCACCACTGGGCATGCAGTGCAGTGAGTCCAGAGAGTGCACTGGCACCACTGGGGATGCACTTCAGTGACTCCAGAGAGTGCACTGGCACCACTGGGGATGCAGTGCAGTGAGTCCAAAGACTTCACTGGCAAAACTGGGGATGCAGTGCAGTGAGTCCAGAGAGTGCACTGGCACCACTGGGGATGCAGTGCAGTGAGTCCAGAGATTGCACTGGCACCACCGGGGCTGCAGTGCAGTGAGTCCAGAGAGTGCAATGGCACCACTGGGGATGCACTGCAGTGAGTCCAGAGAGTGCACTGGCACCACTGGTGATGCAGTACAGTGAGTCCAGAGAGTGCACTGGCACCACTGGGGATGCACTGCAGTGAGTCCAGAGAGTGCACTGGCACCACTGGGGATGCACTACAGTGAGTCCAGAGATTGCACTGGCACCACTGGGGATGCAGTGCACTGAGTCCAGAGAGTGCACTGGCACCACTGGGGATGCAGTGCATTGAGTCCAGAGAGTGCACTGGCACAACTGGGGATGCACTTCAGTGAGTCCAGAGAGTGCACTGACACGACTGGGGATGCAGTGCAGTGAGTCCAGAGAGTGCACTGGCACCACTGGGGATGCAGTGCAGTGAGTCCAGAGAGTGCTCTGGCACCACTGGGGATGCAGTGCAGTGAGTCCAGAGAGTGCACTGGCACCACTGGGGATGCAGTCCAGTGAGTCCAGTGAGTGCACTGGCACCACTGGGGATGCAGCGCAGTGACTGCAGAGAGTACACTGGCACCACCGGGGATTCACTGCAGTGAGTCCAGAGAGTGCACTGGCACCACCTGTGATGCAGTGCAGTGAGTCCAGACAGTGCACTGGCACCACTGGGGATGCAGTGCAGTGAGTCCAGAGAGTGCACTGGCACCACTGGGGCTTCAGTGCAGTGAGACCAGCGAGTGCACTGGCACCACTGGGGATGCAGTGCAGTGAGTCCAGAGAGTGCACTGGCACCACTGGGGATGCACTGCAGTTAGTCCAGAGAGTGCACTGTCACCACTGGGGATGCAGTACAGTGAGTCCAGAGAGTGCACTGGCACCAGTGGGGCTTCAGTGCAGTGAGACCAGCGAGTGCACTGGCACCACTGGGGATGCAGTGCAGTGAGTCCAGAGAGTGCACTGGCACCACTGGGGATGCACTTCAGTGACTCCAGAGAGTGCACTGGCACCACTGGGGATGCAGTGCAGTGAGTCCAAAGACTTCACTGGCACCACTGGGGATGCAGTGCAGTGAGTCCAGAGAGTGCACTGGCACCACTGGGGATGCAGTGAAGTGAGTGCAGAGAGTGCACTGGCACCACCTGTGATGCAGTGCAGTGAGTCCAGACAGTGCACTGGCACCACTGGGGATGCAGTGCAGTGAGTCCAGAGAGTGCACTGGCAGCAGTGGGGATGCAGTGCAGTGAGTCCAGAGAGTGCACTGGCACCACTGGGGATGCAGTGCAGTGAGTCCAGTGAGTGCACTGGCACCACTGAGAATGCACTTCAGTGAGTCCAGAGAGTGCACTGGCACCACTGGGGATGCACTGCAGTGAGTCCAGAGAGTGCACTGGCACCACTGGGGATGCAGTGCAGTGAATCCTGTGAGTACACTGGCACCACTGGGGATGCAGTGCAGTGAGTCCAGAGAGCTCACTGGCACCACTGGGGATGCAGTGCAGTGAGTCCAGAGAGTGCACTGGCACCACTGGAGATGCAGTACAGTGAGTCCAGAGAGTGCACTGGAACCACTGGGGATGCAGTGCAGTGAGTCCAGAGAGTGCACTGGCACCACTGGTGATGCAGTACAGTGAGTCCAGTGAGTGCACTGGTACCACTGGGCCTGCAGTGCAGTGAGTCCAGAGAGTGCACTGGCACCACTGGGGATGCAGTGCAGTGAGTCCAGAGAGTGCACTGGCACCACCGATGATGCAGTACAGTGAGTCCAGTGAGTGCACTGGCACCACTGGGGATGTAGTGCAGTGACTCGAGAGAGTGCACTGGCACCACTGGGGATGCAGTGCAGTGAGTCCAGAGAGTGCACTGGCACCACTGGGGATGCAGTGCAGTGAGTCCAGAGAGTGCACTGGCAGCAGTGGGGATGCAGTGCAGTGAGTCCAGAGACTTCACTGGCACCACTGGGGATGCAGTGCAGTGAGTCCAGAGAGTGCACTGGCACCACTGGGGATGCAGTGCAGTGAGTCCAGAGACTTCACTGGCACCACTGGGGATGCAGTGCAGTGAGTCCAGAGAGTGCATTGGCACCACTGGGGATGCAGTGCAGTGAGTCCAGAGAGTGCACTGGCACCACTGGGGATGCACTGCTGTGAGTCCAGAGAGTGCACTGGCACCACTGGTGATGCAGTACAGTGAGTCCAGAGAGTGCACTGGCACCACTGGGGATGCACTGCAGTGAGTCCAGAGAGTGCACTGGCACCACTGGGGATGCACTACAGTGAGTCCAGAGATTGCACTGGCACCACTGGGGATGCAGTGCAGTGAGTCCAGAGAGTGCACTGGCACCACTGGGGATGCAGTGCAGTGAGTCCAGAGAGTGCACTGGCACCACTGGGGATGCACTTCAGTGAGTACAGAGAGTGCACTGACACCACTGCGGATACAGTGCAGTGAGTCCAGAGAGTGCACTGGCACCACTGGGGATGCAGTGCAGTGAGTCCAGAGAGTGCTCTGGCACCACTGGTGATGCAGTACAGTGAGTCCAGAGAGTACACTGGCACCACTGGGGATGCACTTCAGTGACTCCAGAGAGTGCACTGGCACCACTGGGGATGCAGTGCAGTGAGTCCAAAGACTTCACTGGCACCACTGGGGATGCAGTGCAGTGAGTCCAGAGAGTGCACTGGCACCACTGGGGATGCAGTGAAGTGAGTGCAGAGAGTGCACTGGCAGCAGTGGGGATGCAGTACAGTGTGTCCAGTGAGTGCACTGGCACCACTGGGGATGCAGTGCTGTGACTCCGGAGAGCGCACTGGCACCACTGGGGATGCAGTGCAGTCAGTCCAGTGAGTGCACTGGCACCACTGGGGATGCAGTGCAGTGAGTGCAGAGAGTGGAATGGCACCACTGGTGATGCACTTCAGTGAGTCCAGAGAGTGCACTGGCACCACTGGGGATGCAGTGCATTGAGTCCAGAGAGTGCACTGGCACAACTGGGGATGCACTTCAGTGAGTCCAGAGAGTGCACTGGCACCACTGGGGATGCAGTGCAGTGAGTCCAGAGAGTGCACTGGCACCACTGGGGATGCAGTGCAGTGAGTCCAGAGAGTGCTCTGGCACCACTGGGGATGCAGTGCAGTGAGTCCAGAGAGTGCACTGGCACCACTGGGGATGCAGTCCAGTGAGTCCAGTGAGTGCACTGGCACCACTGGGGATGCAGCGCAGTGACTGCAGAGAGTACACTGGCACCACCGGGGATTCACTGCAGTGAGTCCAGAGAGTGCACTGGCACCACCTGTGATGCAGTGCAGTGAGTCCAGTGAGTGCACTGGCACCACTGGGGATGCAGTGCTGTGACTCCAGAGAGCGCACTGGCACCACTGGGGATGCAGTGCAGTCAGTCCAGTGAGTGCACTGGCACCACTGGGGGTGCAGTACAGTGAGTCCAGAGAGTGCACTGACACCACTGGGGATGCAGTGCAGTGAGTCCAGACAGTGCACTGGCACCACTGGGGATGCACTTCAGTGAGTCCAGAGAGTGCACTGGCACCACTGGGGCTTCAGTGCAGTGAGACCAGCGAGTGCACTGGAACCACTGGGGATGCAGTGCAGTGAGTCCAGAGAGTGCACTGGCACCACTGGGGATGCACTGCAGTTAGTCCAGAGAGTGCACTGTCACCACTGGGGATGCAGTATAGTGAGTCCAGAGAGTGCACTGGCACCAGTGGGGATGCAGTACAGTGAGTCCACAGAGTGCACTGGCACCACTGGACATGCAGTGCAGTGAGTCCAGAGAGTGCACTGGCACCACTGGGGATGCACTTCAGTGACTCCAGAGAGTGCCCTGGCACCACTGGGGATGCAGTGCAGTGAGTCCAAAGACTTCACTGGCACCACTGGGGATGCAGTGCAGTGAGTCCAGAGAGTGCACTGGCACCACTGGGGATGCAGTGAAGTGAGTGCAGAGAGTGCACTGGCAGCAGTGGGGATGCAGTGCAGTGAGTCCAGAGAGTGCACTGGCACCACTGGGGATGCAGTGCAGTGAGTCCAGTGAGTGTACTGGCACCACTGGGGATGCACTTCAGTGAGCCCAGAGAGTGCACTGGCACCACTGAGAATGCACTTCAGTGAGTCCAGAGAGTGCACTGGCACCACTGGGGATGCACTGCAGTGAGTCCAGAGAGTGCACTAGCACCACTGGGGATGCAGTGCAGTGAATCCTGTGAGTACACTGGCACCACTGGGGATGCAGTGCAGTGAGTCCAGAGAGCTCTGGCACCACTGGGGATGCAGTGCAGTGAGTCCAGAGAGTGCACTGGCACCACTGGAGATGCAGTACAGTGAGTCCAGAGAGTGCACTGGAACCACTGGGGATGCAGTGCAGTGAGTCCAGAGAGTGCACTGGCACCACTGGTGATGCAGTACAGTGAGTCCAGTGAGTGCACTGGTACCACTGGGCCTGCAGTGCAGTGAGTCCAGAGAGTGCACTGGCACCACTGGGGATGCAGTGCAGTGAGTCCAGAGAGTGCACTGGCACCACCTATGATGCAGTACAGTGAGTCCAGTGAGTGCACTGGCACCACTGGGGATGTAGTGCAGTGACTCGAGAGAGTGCACTGGCACCACTGGGGATGCAGTGCAGTGAGTCCAGAGAGTGCACTGGCACCACTGGGGATGCAGTGCAGTGAGTCCAGAGAGTGCACTGGCAGCAGTGGGGATGCAGTGCAGTGAGTCCAGAGACTTCACTGGCACCACTGTGGATGCAGTGCAGTGAGTCCAGAGAGTGCACTGGCACCACTGGGGATGCAGTGCAGTGAGTCCAGAGACTTCACTGGCACCACTGGGGATGCAGTGCAGTGAGTCCAGAGAGTGCATTGGCACCACTGGGGATGCAGTGCAGTGAGTCCAGAGAGTGCACTGGCACCACTGGGGATGCACTGCTGTGAGTCCAGAGAGTGCACTGGCACCACTGGTGATGCAGTACAGTGAGTCCAGAGAGTGCACTGGCACCACTGGGGATGCACTGCAGTGAGTCCAGAGAGTGCACTGGCACCACTGGGGATGCACTACAGTGAGTCCAGAGATTGCACTGGCACCACTGGGGATGCAGTGCAGTGAGTCCAGAGAGTGCACTGGCACCACTGGGGATGCAGTGCAGTGAGTCCAGAGAGTGCACTGGCACCACTGGGGATGCACTTCAGTGAGTACAGAGAGTGCACTGACACCACTGCGGATACAGTGCAGTGAGTCCAGAGAGTGCACTGGCACCACTGGGGATGCAATGCAGTGAGTCCAGAGAGTGCTCTGGCACCACTGGGGATGCACTGCAGTGAGTCCAGAGAGTACACTGGCACCACTGGGGATGCAGTGCAGTGAGTCCAGAGAGTGCACTGGCACCACAGGGGATGTAGTGCATTGAGTCCAGATAGTGCACTGGCACCACTGGTGATGCAGTCCAGTGAGTCCAGTGAATGCACTGGCACCACTGGGGATGCTGTGCAGTGAGTGCAGAGAGTGCACTGGCACCACCTGTGTTGCAGTACAGTGTGTCCAGAGAGTGCACTGGCACCACTGGGGATGCAGTGCTGTGACTCCGGAGAGCGCACTGGCACCACTGGGGATGCAGTGCTGTGACTCCAGAGAGCGCACTGGCACCACTGTGGATGCAGTGCAGTGAGTGCAGAGAGTGCACTGGCACCACTGGTGATGCACTTCAGTGAGTCCAGAGAGTGCACTGGCACCACTGGGGATGCAGTGCAGTGAGTCCAGAGAGTGCACTGGCACCACTGGGGATGCACTGCAGTGAGTCCAGAGAGTGCACTGGCACCACTGGGGATGCAGCGCAGTGACTGCAGAGAGTACACTGGCACCACCGGGGATTCACTGCAGTGAGTCCAGAGAGTGCACTGGCACCACCTGTGATGCAGTGCAGTGAGTCCAGTGAGTGCACTGGCACCACTGGGGATGCAGTGCTGTGACTCCAGAGAGCGCACTGGCACCACTGGGGATGCAGTGCAGTGAGTGCAGAGAGTGCACTGGCACCACTGGGGATGCACTTCAGTGAGTTCAGAGAGTGCACTGGCACCACTGGGGATGGGTTTCAAGCCAACTGCATTAACCGCTCATGCTTCTTTCTTATGAGACGTTAGTAAACCAATTACATAGCCTTGTCAAGACTAAATCACAGGTAAAAATCCTGTACATCTCATGTGGCCAACCACTCCCAACTAGGATTCCAAGAACCAGGAGGTTCGGTGAAAATAGGGCTAGTGCTATTAGAGGGGTGATTATTAGGGTAAGCCCTAAGCTGTCTTTAATGGAGAAGTATGGGTGGAATGGGATTTTGTCGCAGTCTGATACGATTCCTAGTGGGTTATTTGAGCCTGATTCGTGTAGGAAGGTTAGGTGGACTAGGGTGATTCCTGCAATTAGGAAGGGCAGTAGGAAGTGGATGGCGAAGAATCGGGTTAAGGTTGGATTGTCTACTGAGAATCCTCCTCAGGCTCATTCTACTAGAGTTTGCCCAATGTACGGGATGGCTGAGAATAGGTTGGTGATTACGGTGGCCCCTCAGAATGACATTTGTCCTCATGGTAGGACATACCCTACGAAGGCAGTTGCTATTAGGGTGAGTAGGAGGATTACTCCTGTGTTTCAGGTTTCTTTGTATAGGTAGGAGCCGTAGTAGAGGCCTCGTCCGATGTGTAAGTAGATGCAGATAAAGAAGAGCGAAGCACCGTTGGCGTGGAGGTTGCGGATGAGCCATCCGTACTGGACGTCTCGGCATGTGTGAGCTACTGAGGAGAAGGCGAGTGAAGTGTCTGCGGTGTAGTGTATGGCTAGTAGCAGGCCTGTTAGGATTTGTGTGGCTAAGCAGATGGCTAGAAGGGAGCCGAAGTTTCATCAGGCAGAGATGTTGGAGGGGGCGGGTAGGTCGATTAGGGAGTTGTTGATTATTTTTAGTAGGGGATGGGATTTGCGGATGTTAGGGGCCATTAGTGAGTCTGTGTGTTATTAGGATTATTACCAGGATGGAGAGGGCGAAGGATCCTAGGTAGGCCTTAATTAGCCCTGTGTGTATTGAGGTTGCGGCTTTGCTTGCGGCTACTTGTAGTTCAGCAAGGCCCTCTGGCCCTATTTTTTTGAGTCAGGAGAGGTCGATCAAGTGTAGGGCAATGTTTTGTCCCTTTTCTAGTAGGTTTTTGGAGAAGAATCGGTGTACTAGGGGGTTGAAGTACCCTAATGCAGAGGAGAAGTTTATGAGGGGGTTTGGTTTGGGGTGAGTGAGGGTGTGTGTTATGTTCGATAGTTCTAGGGCTAGGATGATTCCTAGGATTGTTATGAGGATGGCAGCGGTTTTGGTGATAAGGGGTATGGTTATTGGGGGGGTTTTGGTTGGTGTGATGAAAGAGGTAATGATTATTCCTGCTGTAATGCTGCCTAGGGCGAGTCGGGTTAGGGGGGCGGTGATTAGTGGGTTGTTTTCGTTTATTGATACTATTGGGGGGATTCGGGTTTGTCCAGCTTGGACTAGGATGGTTATGCGGATGCTGTAGGTTGCGGTGAATGCTGTGGCTATAAGGGTTAGGAGTAGGGCTCAAGTATTTAGGTATGATGTGTTTAAGCTTTCGATGATGAGGTCTTTTGAGTAGAATCCGGCTAGGAATGGGGTTCCTATCAGCGCCAGGTTTCCGATGGTTAGGCAGGAAGTAGTGACTGGGAGTATTTTCTGTAGGCCTCCTATCTTTCGGATATCTTGTTCTCCGTTTAGGTTGTGGATGATAGACCCTGAGCATAGGAATAGTATGGCTTTAAAGAAGGCATGGGTTGAGATGTGTAGGAAGGCTAGTTGTGGGAGGTTTAGTCCGATAGTGACTATTATTAGTCCTAGTTGGCTGGATGTTGAGAAAGCAATGATTTTTTTGATGTCATTTTGGGTTAGGGCGCATGTGGCAGCGAATAGGGTTGATAGAGCACCTAGGCATAGGCAGGCAGTTAGGGCTGTCTGGTTGGTGGCTAGCAGGGGGTGCATGCGGATGAGCGGGAAGATTCCGGCTACTACTATGGTACTGGAGTGCAGTAGGGCTGATACTGGGGTGGGGCCTTCTATTGCTGCGGGCAGTCATGGGTGGAGTCCAAATTGGGCGGATTTTCCTGCGGCTGCGAGGATTAATCCTATGAGGGGGAGGATTGGGGTTTGGTGGGGGTGTACGGCTTGTTGGATCTCTCAGGTGTTGAATGTTGAAGCTAGTCATGCTATGCTCAGGATCAGTCCGACGTCTCCGATTCGGTTGTAGATTACGGCTCGTAGGGCGGCGGTGTTGGCATCTGCTCGGCCTTGTCATCAGCCGATGAGAAGGAAGGACATGATTCGTACTCCTTCCCAGCCTACGAATAGGAGGAATATGTTGTTTGCGGTTGTTAGGAGGAGTATGGCGACTAGGAATGTCAGTAGGTAGGTGAAAAATTTTGTTACGTATGGCTCTGAGGCCATGTATCATATGGCGAATTGTAGGATTGATCATGTTACAAATAGGGCGATTGGAAGAAATGTTATTGAGTATTGGTCTATTTTTAGGCTCAGGGGGATTTTAAAGTTTATAATGAATTTTCACTCCCAGTGGCAGGTGACAGATTCTACTCCCGAGTAGATGAATGCGGTTGTAGGGGCTAGGCTAATTAGGAATGCGGTTTTAACAGCGCGGGTGGTGGCTTGTGGGGTGTTTTTAAAGTTTTTAAATAGAAATGGCAGGATGATTGGGGTTAGGAGGATTGTCAGCGTGAGTAGTGTGAGGGAGTTGATTAGTAGTGTGGGGTTCACTCCTTTTACTTGGATTTGCACCAAGATGGGTGGTTCCTAAGACCAGTGGATTGCTGTTATCCTTTAAAAGTAAGGGGGCTGAGGTTTTAGGCTCAGATGTAAGAGTTAGCAGCTCTTGTTGGTTAAACCCTCCCCTCGGCAGGTAAGAAGGTTTGAACTTCTATTCTTAGAATCACAGTCTAATGTTTGGTTTAAACTATACTTGCATGAGGGGATTCCGGAGATCAGTTCGGGTTTGAGGATTAGGAGGAATATTGGGATAATGTGGAGTGTTATGAGCAGGTGTTCTCGCGTGGTTGAGTTTTGCATAGATGTGATGTGGGAGGGGATTGAGCCTCGTTGGGTCATTAGTAGTATGAATAAGGTGTAGGAGGCGGTTAGTAGGGTTGCGATTCCTGTTAGGATGATCGTGAAGGCAGATCAGTTGAATAAGGTGATTATAATGGTTAGCTCTGCTATGAGGTTTGTTGTTGGGGGTAAGGCTATGTTTGTTAGATTGGCCAGCAATCATCAGGTAGCTATGAGTGGTAGGAGAGGTTGTAGGCCTCGTGTGAGTAGTAGAATTCGGCTGTGCGTACGTTCATAGTTTGTGTTGGCTAGGCAGAATAGTATGGAGGAAGTTAGTCCATGGGAAATTATTAGGATCATTGCCCCTGAGAATGATCAGTGGGTTTGGATTATTCCTGCGGCGATAACTAGGCCTATGTGGCTAACGGATGAATAAGCGATTAGTGATTTTAGGTCTGTCTGTCGTAGGCAGATTGAGCTAGTCATTAGGGCGCCTCATAGGGCCAGGGTTAGGAAGGGGTAGTGCAGGAGGTTGGACAGTGGGCCCATAAATAGAGTGACTCGTATAATTCCGTATCCTCCTAGCTTTAGTAGTAGGGCGGCGAGGAGTATTGAGCCTGCGATGGGTGCTTCTACGTGGGCTTTTGGCAGTCAGAGGTGTAGGCCGTATAGTGGGGCTTTTACTATGAATGCTATGAGCAGTGCTAGACCTGATAGTATTCCTGTCCATGAGGTGGATAGGGTTGGGTGGGTTAGTTGTAGGGTTGGCAGGTGCAGGGTGCCAATTTTCACGTATAGGTGTATGATTGTGATTAGCAGGGGTAGAGAGCTTACTGGCGTGTAGAATAGCAGGTAGATGCCAGCGCTTAGGCGTTCTGGTTGGTTCCCCCATCGGGTGATTAAGATTAGGGTGGGAATGAGGGTTGCTTCAAATGAGATGTAAAATAGTGCTAGTTCTGTGGTGGAAAAGGCTAGTAGGATGAATGGCTGGACTGCGACTAAGGTTGAGATAAAGATTCGTTTGCGTTGTAGGGGTTCTTGTTGCAGGTGGTTTTGGCTTGCTATGATTATGAGTGGGAGTAGTCAGCAGGATAGTACTAGGAGGGGGGATGAGATTTGGTCAATTCCTGTTCAGTTGGATAAAAATTTGTAGGGGTAGTAGGTTGGGATTAATCACTGTAGGCTTAGGGCAGCGATTAGGAGGCTGTATAAGGTGGTGTTAGTCCATAGAAATTTTGGTGGAGACAGCAGGGCTGTTGGAAGAAGTATGATTGTGGGTAGGATGATTTTTAGCATTGCAGGAGGTTTAGGTTGTGTAGATGGTCGGAGCCATGTGTGCGGGTGGAGGCTACTAGGATGGCCAGGCCTGTGCCCGCCTCACACGCTGAGAAGGTTAGCATGAGAATTGGTACCATGGTGAATGAGGAGACTTGGTTTTCGATGGATCATATTGATAGGCCTACGAATATCGATAATATTATGCTTTCAAGGCATAGTAGGGCGGATACTAGGTGGGTTCGGTGGAAGGCTAGTCCTAGTCCGCTGAAAATGAAGGCTGAGTAGAAGCTTAAATGTAGGGGCGACATAAGAAAGTTACAGGGTTGGCTGTAATCTGCTGGGTCGAAACCAGCTATCTTTTTGGTTAGACTAACTTTCTGTTATTCTGCTCATTCTAGGCCCCCTTGAATTCACTCGTAGGCCAGTCCGAGTGTTAGGAGAAGGAGGATCGCTACAGTTCAGGTGAGGGTCATTAGGGGGGATTGGAGTTGGACGGCTCATGGCAGGGGGAGTAGGAGGGCGATTTCTAGGTCGAATAGGATGAACAGGATGGCTACTGAGGAAGAATCGGACTGAGAATGGTAATCGAGCAGATCCAAGTGGGTCGAATCCACATTCGTACGGTGAGAGTTTCTCTGAGTCGGGGTTTATTTGGGCGAGTCAGAAGTTTAATGCGGTTAGGGCGGCGCTTAGGATTGATGATAGGGCGAATATGAACATGAGTGCGTTCATTGCTCTCCTCTGGGTTTATACCAGATTCTAGAGATTGGAAGTCAATTGTAATTAATATACTAGAAGAGCAAGATCCTCATCAGTAGATGGTTATGTAGAGGAATAGTCAGATGACGTCTACGAAGTGTCAGTATCAGGCTGCTGCCTCGAATCCGAAGTGGTGGTCTGATGTAAAGTGGAACTTGATCAGTCGGAAGAGGCAGACGGTCAGGAAGGAGGATCCGATGATTACGTGGAGTCCGTGGAATCCAGTGGCAACGAAGAAGGTAGATCCGTAGACGCTATCGGCGATTGAGAATGGGGCTTCGTGGTATTCTATTGCTTGTAGGGCTGTGAAGTAGAATCCCAGGAGGATCGTTAGGGTTAGGGCGTGGATGGCGTGTTTTCGGTTTCCTTCTGTGATGCTGTGATGGGCTCACGTTACGGTAACGCCTGAGGCTAGTAGGATGGCTGTGTTTAGTAGGGGGACTTCTATCGGGTTGAGTGGTTTAATTCCTGTTGGGGGTCATTGGCCTCCTAGTTCTGGGGTTGGGGCCAGGCTCGAGTGGAAGAACGCTCAGAAGAACCCTAAGAAGAAGAATGCTTCGGATGTGATGAAAAGGATTATGCCGTATCGTAGGCCTTTTTGGACTGTGGGAGTGTGATGGCCTTGGAAGGTGCTTTCTCGTACAATGTCTCGTCATCATTGGAGTATTACTAGGAGTATTGAGATGAGGCCTAGGGTTAGTAGTATGGATGAGTTGTAGTGGAATCACATGATTAATCCTGAGGTTGTGAGTAGGGCGGCGGCTGCCCCGAAGATTGGTCAAGGGCTTGGGTCAACTATGTGGTATGAGTGTGCTTGGTGTGCCATTAGATGTTTTCTTGTAAGTATAGGCTTAGAAGGAGCACGAAGACGTAGGCCTGGATTATGGCTACTGCTACTTCTAGGATGGTTAGGAGTAGTAGGATGATTATTGTTAGGATGGATACTGCAGGAAGGGTGGGTATTAATGCAATGGAGGCTGTAGAGATGAGTTGGATGAGTAAGTGTCCTGCTGTAAGGTTGGCTGTAAGGCGGACTCCGAGGGCTAGGGGGCGGATTAGTAGGCTGGTTGTTTCGATCAGGATTAGTGCGGGGATTAGGGGTGTAGGGGTACCTTCGGGTAATAGGTGGGCTAAAGAGGCTGATGGTTGGTTTCGTAGGCCTGTTAGTAGTGTGGCGAGCCATAGTGGGAAGGCTAGGGCTATGTTCATAGATAGTTGGGTGGTTGGGGTGAATGTATATGGAAGGAGGCCTAGAAGGTTGATTGTAAGAAGTATGATTATTAGGGATGTAAATATTATGGCTCATTTGTGGCCATTTTTGTTGAGTGGGACTATTAGTTGTTTTGTGATTAGGTGAAGGAGTCATGTTTGGATAGTAGAAAGGCGGTTGTTGATTCATCGGTTGTTTGGGGACGGGAATAGTAGGGCTGGGAAGAGTAGGGATAGTAGGATTAAGGGGATGCCAAATAGATTGGGGCTGGAAAATTGGTCAAAGAAGCTTAGGTTCATGGTCAGGATCATGGTGTGGGTTTGGTAGTGAGGGAGGTCTTATTTGATGGGGGGTTGGTTGTGGTGAAGGCTAGTAGTTTTGGTTGGATGAGGAGTGCTAGGGTTAATCAGGTTATAATTATGATTGAAAATCATGGTGCGGGGTTAAGCTGTGGCATATCATTAAGGAGGGGGAAGTCCCTCTTTGGCTAGCTTAAAAGGCTAGTGCTGTTGCATAGCTTCTTAATGATTAGGATGATGATAGAAGGGACGATCAGGCCTCGAAATGTGGGAGTGGGGTTGATTCTACTACAATGGGTATGTAGCTGTGATTAGCCCCGCAAATTTCTGAGCATTGTCCGTAAAAAATCCCAGGCCGGGTGGTAATGAATGAAGTTTGGTTTAGTCGGCCTGGGATTGCGTCTGTTTTAACTCCGAGCGTTGGGACTGCTCAGGAGTGGAGTACGTCTCCTGCAGTAATGATCACGCGGATGGGGGATTCTATTGGGATAACTACGCGGTGGTCAACTTCTAGCAGTCGGAAGTGGCCGTTGGGTAAGTCTGGGGTGGGCACTATGTAGGAGTCGAATGATAGGTCTTTGAAGTCTGTGTATTCGTAGCTTCAGTATCATTGGTGGCCGATGGCTTTTAGGGTGAGGTCTGGTTCGTCGATTTTGTCCATTATGTAGAGGATTTGTAGGGATGGGAGGGCGAGGAGTACCAGGACGATAGCAGGTAGGATTGTCCAGATCAGCTCTACTTCTTGGGCGTCTACAGCATTGGACGAGAGTTTTTCTGTTAGTATGTGGGCTAAAAGGTAGAGAACTAGGCTGCAGATAGCTAGGGCAACGATTAGGGCGTGGTCGTGGAATTCAACGAGTTCTTCTATGATGGGTGATGAGGCGTCTTGGAATCCTAGTTGGGAGTGGTTGGCCACATGAGATGTACAGGATTTTTACCTGTGATTTAGTCTTGACAAGGCTATGTAATTGGTTTACTAACGTCTCATAAGAAAGAAGCATGAGCGGTTAACCTCCTGGGAGACCCAGAAAACTTCACCCCAGCAAACCCACTAGTAACCCCACCACACATCAAACCAGAATGATACTTCCTATTCGCCTACGCCATCCTACGTTCAATCCCAAATAAACTAGGAGGCGTATTAGCACTGGCCGCCTCCGTACTGATCCTATTCCTAATCCCATTCCTGCACAAATCAAAACAACGAGCAATAACATTCCGACCACTCTCCCAGCTCCTATTCTGAGTACTAGTCGCCGACCTCCTCGTCCTAACATGAGTAGGAAGACAACCCGTCGAACACCCATTCATCATCATCGGCCAACTCGCTTCAATCGCCTACTTCACTATCCTCCTATTTCTCCTCCCCGCCGCAAGCGCCCTAGAAAACAAAATACTCAACTGCTAAATACTCTAATAGTTTATAAAAACATTGGTCTTGTAAACCAAAGATTGAAGACTTACCACTTCTTAGAGTACCCCAAACTCAGAAAAAAAGGACTCAAACCTTTATCTCCAGCTCCCAAAGCTGGCATTTTCAATAAACTATTCTCTGACCCTAACCCCTAAACCGCCCGAATAGCACCCCGCGACAACCCCCGCACAAGCTCCAATACAACAAACAAAGTCAACAACAGCCCCCAACCCGCCACTAAAAACATCCCTGCCCCATGTGAATAAAACATGGAAACTCCACTAAAATCCGACCGAACAACAAACACCCCAACATTATTCACAGTAGAAACCCCGAACTTCCAAGCCCCCATAAACCCCCCAAACACCAACCCCCCAAAAACAATTGCCACAAACGCTACTGCACATCCAATCACCCATCAATCCCCCCAAGCCCCAGGGAAAGGCTCCGCTGCTAAAGCTACTGAATAAACAAACACCACCAGCATACCCCCCAAATACACCATAAACAGCACTAAAGCCACGAACGAAACCCCAAGGCCCAGCAACCACCCGCACCCCGCCACAGACGCTAACACCAAACCAACAACCCCATAATACGGCGAAGGATTCGACGCCACACCCAAAACACCCACCGCAAAGCAAATCCCTAAAAAAAACATAAAATAAGTCATTATTCCTGCCCGGACACTACCCGAGGCCTGCGGCTCGAAAAGCCGCCATTGTTCTCAACTACAGGAACTAACCGCAAGCCCCCAATAATTCTACCCCATCTATGCCATTATGCTTAACCCCTCCCCCCTCCCCCCCCGAGGCGGGGGTATTTGGTTATGCATATTCGTGCATAAATTTATATACCCCATATACATACATACTATAGTACCAGTAATATACATTATATACGGACTATCTTATAAGCAGGTGCTAAACCCATACATGTACACGGCCATTAAACCCTTAAACACACTCCTACCAAACCACCCGGCATGAATGTTCTAGGACCATACCCCACAACACCCAATACAACTCCACTCAAGCGCATAACAAGACCCCATTTTAATGAATGCTCACAGGACATGCTCCAACAACAACTCTCCACCTGCAGTTGGCTTGAAACCAGCATGTGAGGGTTCGATTCCTTCCTTTCTTGTACTTGGACGAAGGCCGGTTCCTCGAAAGTATGGTATGGGGGAGGGCAGCCGTGGATTCATTCAACGTTTGTGGTAGTTAGTTCTGGTTGTAGGACTTTTCGTTTGGCCGGAAAGGCTTCTCAGATGATGAATATTAGTATGATTACGGCTACTATTGAGATTAGGGAGCCGATGGAGGAAATGGTGTTTCATAGTGTGTAGGCGTCGGGATAGTCCGAGTATCGTCGGGGTATTCCTGCTAGGCCTAGGAAGTGCTGGGGGAAGAACGTTAGGTTTACTCCTGTAAATATTACCCCGAAGTGGGCTTTTGCTCATGTTTGGTGTAGGGTAAACCCAGTGAGTAGTGGGAATCAGTGAGTAAATCCTGCTAGAGGCCATCCTAGTATAGGTAGAAGGTAAGTAAGGCCAATTTGGGGCTGTAAACTAGGATGATGGCGATTCAGCCTAAGTGGGAGATGGACGAGAAGGCTAGGATTTTGCGTGTTTGTGTTTGGTTCAGTCCTATTCAGCCTCCTAGTGCTGTTGAGGCTAGGGCCATGGCGGTGAGTAGAGCTGGGTCGAGGGATTTGGATGTTAGTAGGAGCAGGGTTAGTGGGGGGAATTTTATGAGGGTCGAGAGTAGCAGGGCTGTTATTAGTGGCGATCCTTGTAGTACTTCTGGGAATCAGAAGTGAAATGGCACTAGGCCCAGTTTAATAGCGATTGCTGCTGTCAGTAGTAGACAGGAGGTTGGGTGGTTTATTTGTGTGATGTCTCATTGGCCAGTGACTCAGGCATTAGTTATGCTAGAGAATAGGACCAGGGCGGAAGCAGCTGCTTGGGTTAGGAAGTATTTCGTTGCGGCTTCTACTGCTCGTGGGTGGTGGGATTTGGCAATTAGGGGAATGATGGCTAGTGTGTTGATCTCCAGTCCTGTCCAGGCCAGAACTCAGTGGTTGCTGGAAATTGTGATTGTGGTGCCCAAGATGAGGCTGAAGGTTATGATTGGGGTCGCGTAAGGGTTCATTAGTAGAGGAGGGGGTTAAACCATCATTTTCGGGGTATGGGCCCGATAGCTTGATTAGCTGACTCTACTAGAAAATAATATAAGGGAAGTATGGAGAATTTTGATTTCTCTTGTGTGGGTTCAATTCCTACTTTTCTAAGGTCAACAGGAAATGAGAGGGCTGTTATACCTCTATGTTCACTTTATCATAGTGACCCTTTGTAGTTCAGGCACATTTCCTTATGTAAGGAGGTAGGCCTGCATAGCAGATAGGTATGCTGATGTGTCAGAGGCACAGAGCTAGTGTGAGGGGTAGGAAGTTTTTTCATAGTAGGTGCATTAGTTGGTCATATCGGAATCGTGGGTATGAAGCTCGGACCCATAAGAAACCAGAAGATAGTAGGAGGACTTTTGTGGCTAGGATGACGGGGAATAGTTCTGTGGGTGGCCCTAGGGCGCTTGGGTTTAGGAATATGATGGCTGTAAGTGTATTTATTAGCATAATGTTCGCATATTCAGCTAGGAAGAATAAGGCGAAGGGTCCTGCGGCGTATTCAACGTTAAACCCTGAGACTAGCTCAGATTCACCCTCTGTGAGGTCAAAAGGAGCTCGGTTTGTCTCTGCTAGGGTGGATACGTATCATATTATTGCTAGGGGTCATGAGGAGAAAATGAAGTATAGAGGCTCCTGTGCGACGGCAAAGGAGCTGAGTGTGTAGCTTCCGCTTAGTATGATTATTGATAGCAGGATTATGGCCAGTGTCACTTCGTATGAAATGGTCTGTGCTACTGCCCGTAGGGCTCCGATTAGTGCGTATTTTGAGTTCGAGGCTCAGCCTGATCATAGGACTGAGTAGACGGCTAGGCTTGACATGGCTATTAGGAAGAGAACTCCGAGGTTTAGATCTGCTAGGGGAAATGGGAGTGGTAGTGGTGCTCAAGTGGTGAGGGCTAGGACAAGGGCTAGTATTGGTATCAGAATGAATAGAAGTGGGGAAGAGGTAGAGGGTCGGATGGGCTCTTTGGTAAATAGTTTCAGTCCGTCCGCAAATGGTTGAAGTAGGCCAAAAGGCCCGACAACGTTAGGGCCTTTGCGGGATTGTATGTAGCTTAGGATTTTCCGTTCTACTAGGGTTAGGAAGGCTACGGCAATCAGGATTGGGATGATGTATAGGAGGGATATAATGAGGCAGCTTAGTGTTGTTATTTGAATCATGGGTGAAGCTAGGGAGAGGATTTGAACCTCTGGGGAAAGGGCTTAAGCCTTCTGCACTTGCCGGGCTCTGCCACTCTAGCTGGTCCTTTTCTAGGATTGAAAGTGGTGGGGGAAGGCCCTCTTCACGGTTTAGTTGGTTTCACTGCTTAGAGGGGGGGGGGCGTGCTTGTGGTATTGGCCCCACTTTCCCGGTCCTTTCGTACTGGGGAGAGTGTGTCATAGATAGAAACCGACCTGGATTGCTCCGGTCTGAACTCAGATCACGTAGGACTGTTAATCGTTGAACAAACGAACCCTTAATAGCGGCTGCACCATTAGGATGTCCTGATCCAACATCGAGGTCGTAAACCCCCCTGTCGATATGGGCTCTTGAGGGGGATTGCGCTGTTATCCCTGGGGTAGCTTGGTCCATTAATCAATTATATTGGGTCTGGTCACTGTTAGCACTTTGAGGGGTAGCTCTAGGTAAAGAGGTATGGTCTTGTTTTTGGAGGATTTGTTCTCCTCCAAGGTCGCCCCAACCGAAAAATATCGACCAGGCTCTGCGATGGTAGTGGCCCCAGTGGGGTTGATTGAGGATTCGCGGTGGTCGTTGATTTTTAAGTTCCACAGGGTCTTCTCGTCTTATGTTCACATCCCCGCTTTTGCACGGGGAGATCAATTTCACTGATTATCTGTGAGAGACAGTTAAGACCTCGTTTAGCCATTCATACAAGTCTCGATTTATGGGACAATTGATTGCGCTACCTTTGCACGGTTAGGATACCGCGGCCGTTAAACCTAAGTCACCGGGCAGGCATCACCTTCAATACTTGTTTAATTTGCTGAAGGCTATGTTTTTGGTAAACAGTCGGGCCTTATTAATTTGCCGAGTTCCTTTCACAGATTTTAATCGCTCTTATAGGCGCTCCTGAGTCGGGTTAACAGGGTTAGTTAATACGTGGTCTTGTAGGGGTTTTTGTATCTGTCTAGGTCTGTTAATAATGTTTCTATGTAAGCTTGCGCCGTTAGAGGGGTGTGGCCCTGAGTTACTTATTTTAGCATTAATTCTCCTATATTCATAGGTTGACCTGTTTGTGATAAGGGAATCATCTTATTTTGGTATTTTTAGGTGGTGGAGCTTTGACGCACTCTTTTTTGATGGCTGCTTTAGGGCCCACGGTAGGATCAGTAGTAAGAATTATCCGCTAGTCGAGGTTGTGTCCTTTTTTAATGGAGCTGTCCCTCCATTAAATAGCTCTTAATCATCTCATTAGGGTTCAGGATGTCCGGTAGGGAGGATTAAGGGGGAACTTAGATTCGTTTCACAGGTAACCAGCTATCACCCAGCTCGGTTGGCTTTTCACCTCTACTGACAAGTCATCCCACTCTTTTGCAACAGAGACGGGTTCGCTCTCTTTAACTGCTTGAAAGTAGCTCGCTTGGGTTTCGGGGGGGCAAACTTTAGTTCACTTTGCTTGGTTGTTCTCGCTAAACCATGATGCAAAAGGTACAAGGGTTGATCTTTGCTGTCTGTCGCTTTGATTGTTTCACTGCTATTTCATCTTTCCCTTACGGTACTGGGGTCTCTATCGCGTCTAAGTGTCTTTTCTATCGCCTATACTAAGACTGTAAAATGCTTTAGTTTAATTAGTTTAGTAAATTCTTTAGTTTTGGTGTACTATTTGTGTGGTTGAGCTAGAGGGGGGGCTTCAAGACGATCCGGTCTAGTAGATATCTTTCAGGTGTAAGCTGAGTGCTTTGGTGTTATAGCTACGTCTTGATATTCTAAGTACACCTTCCGGTACACTTACCTTGTTACGACTTACCTCATCTTCAGCGTATTTATGGTATTAGTTATGTGGGATGTGGCTTTTGAGGAGGGTGACGGGCGGTATGTACGTGCCCCAGGGCCGGCTTAAAGTAGGCTCTATTGTCCCACTTTACTGCTAAATCCGCCTTCCAGAAGTGGTTTCACGCTTCTTTCCGTGTGCCCTATGAATAGGGAATGTAGCCCATTTCTTCCACTCCATAGGCTATACCTTGACCTGTCTTATTAGCGGGGTGCTATTGTGTCCACTGTTGTGCTCTCATTCGAGGTGGGCTGGCGACGGCGGTATGTAGGCTGTGTTGGCAAGGGGTGGTTGGGTTAATCGGGGATTATCGATTGTAGAACAGGCTCCTCTAGGTGGGTTTGGGGCACCGCCAAGTCCTTAGAGTTTTAAGCGTTTGTGCTCGTAGTTCTCTGGCGGATACTTCGGTAAAGTAAGTATCAAGATTTAGGGCCAGGCATAGTGGGGTATCTAATCCCAGTTTGGGCCCTGGCTTTCGTGGGTTTAAATCAGTCGTTAGTTCCTAAGATCATCTTAATGGTGTGTTTAGGTGCATCTTGGGCTTATGACAGCTCAGTTGCATTTTGATCTTAGTTAGCTAGGATTGGCATTTTACCACTCTTTACGCCGTGTCAATAGGACGGTTGATTTGGGTTTCTTGTATGACCGCGGTGGCTGGCACAAGATTTACCAACCCTTGAAGTTAGGCTGTTGCTATAACTAAGTCAAGTTTGCACTCATTGCTTAATGTTAATTACTGCTGAATACCCGTGGGGGCGTGGCTTAGCGAGGCGTCTTGGGCTACTACTTGGGTGTGCCTGATACCCGCTCCTCAAGGCCTGTATGGGGGTAGGTGGTCGAGGGCGTTTACACTGGGGCGCGGATACTTGCATGTATATATTTAGCAAAAACCAACCGTAAGGTTAGGACTAAGTCTTTTGTCCGCAGGCATGTTTTATGCCATCTTGGCAACTTCAGTGCCATGCTTTGTGTTAAGCTATGTGGACGGGGGTGTGGTTAGCTGATAGTTGAGTGGTGAGTGAGAGTGAAGTATATGAAATTATTGCTTGTGTTTACTATTTTTAGTACTGGAGTTTCTCTAATAAGTTTAAGTTATTTTGTATGTGTTTGTGTGTATATATACATCGTTCCGATGATGTCATGGAAGGGATGATTAATGGAGTTTTAGAGGTAGTTTGCTGGGATTGGGCGATGAAGGTTTATGCTACATGGTGGTTAGCGAAAGTTTACTGGTTTAGTTTGTGAAGCGCAGGGGTTGCGCTTAATGATTTGTTGTTTTGTGCTATGTCCAACGAGCATTCATCCAATAGCCCCATTTAACCCGGAGGGTGGAGGTAACATTAACTGAATGTGGTCAAAGTGCATCAGTGTCAGGATGATTCCCCATATACGCCAACCGTCTCATCGAGGGACCCTTGAAATATAGGATAGGCCGTGAGGCAGGTGTGTCCAGGCTTAGATTGTGGGACCCCCGAGATCACTGGGAATAGCCACCTGTGAGGTAACCCCGGAAAAAATAAGAGGAACCAGAGGCGCCAAAAAGCTGGAACATGCCGCGATTACGCATTGAGAAGGTGAAAGTACTCACAGATGCCACTTTGAAGGGCAAGGAGGGGTGAGTGAACCCAATGGATGGCCCTGACCGAGGAACCAGAGGCGCAAAAATGTGAGGAGGGCGAGGGGTTTAGGGGGAACGTATGGGCCTGAAGCTAGTCATACCGGACATTATGTGCAACGGGTTGCTGATTTCACGTGAGGAGTACGATTAATAAATCCGTCTGATACGAACTGCATGAGATATGTGGTGGAGAGTTGTTGTTGGAGCATGTCCTGTGAGCATTCATTAAAATGGGGTCTTGTTATGCGCTTGAGTGGAGTTGTATTGGGTGTTGTGGGGTATGGTCCTAGAACATTCATGCCGGGTGGTTTGGTAGGAGTGTGTTTAAGGGTTTAATGGCCGTGTACATGTATGGGTTTAGCACCTGCTTATAAGATAGTCCGTATATAATGTATATTACTGGTACTATAGTATGTATGTATATGGGGTATATAAATTTATGCACGAATATGCATAACCAAATACCCCCGCCTCGGGGGGGGAGGGGGGAGGGGTTAAGCATAATGGCATAGATGGGGTAGAATTATTGGGGGCTTGCGGTTAGTTCCTGTAGTTGAGAACAATGGCGGCTTTTCGAGCCGCAGGCCTCGGGTAGTGTCCGGGCAGGAATAATGACTTATTTTATGTTTTTTTTAGGGATTTGCTTTGCGGTGGGTGTTTTGGGTGTGGCGTCGAATCCTTCGCCGTATTATGGGGTTGTTGGTTTGGTGTTAGCGTCTGTGGCGGGGTGCGGGTGGTTGCTGGGCCTTGGGGTTTCGTTCGTGGCTTTAGTGCTGTTTATGGTGTATTTGGGGGGTATGCTGGTGGTGTTTGTTTATTCAGTAGCTTTAGCAGCGGAGCCTTTCCCTGGGGCTTGGGGGGATTGATGGGTGATTGGATGTGCAGTAGCGTTTGTGGCAATTGTTTTTGGGGGGTTGGTGTTTGGGGGGTTTATGGGGGCTTGGAAGTTCGGGGTTTCTACTGTGAATAATGTTGGGGTGTTTGTTGTTCGGTCGGATTTTAGTGGAGTTTCCATGTTTTATTCACATGGGGCAGGGATGTTTTTAGTGGCGGGTTGGGGGCTGTTGTTGACTTTGTTTGTTGTATTGGAGCTTGTGCGGGGGTTGTCGCGGGGTGCTATTCGGGCGGTTTAGGGGTTAGGGTCAGAGAATAGTTTATTGAAAATGCCAGCTTTGGGAGCTGGAGATAAAGGTTTGAGTCCTTTTTTTCTGAGTTTGGGGTACTCTAAGAAGTGGTAAGTCTTCAATCTTTGGTTTACAAGACCAATGTTTTTATAAACTATTAGAGTATTTAGCAGTTGAGTATTTTGTTTTCTAGGGCGCTTGCGGCGGGGAGGAGAAATAGGAGGATAGTGAAGTAGGCGATTGAAGCGAGTTGGCCGATGATGATGAATGGGTGTTCGACGGGTTGTCTTCCTACTCATGTTAGGACGAGGAGGTCGGCGACTAGTACTCAGAATAGGAGCTGGGAGAGTGGTCGGAATGTTATTGCTCGTTGTTTTGATTTGTGCAGGAATGGGATTAGGAATAGGATCAGTACGGAGGCGGCCAGTGCTAATACGCCTCCTAGTTTATTTGGGATTGAACGTAGGATGGCGTAGGCGAATAGGAAGTATCATTCTGGTTTGATGTGTGGTGGGGTTACTAGTGGGTTTGCTGGGGTGAAGTTTTCTGGGTCTCCCAGGAGGTTAACCGCTCATGCTTCTTTCTTATGAGACGTTAGTAAACCAATTACATAGCCTTGTCAAGACTAAATCACAGGTAAAAATCCTGTACATCTCATGTGGCCAACCACTCCCAACTAGGATTCCAAGACACCTCATCACCCATCATAGAAGAACTCGTTGAATTCCACGACCATGCCCTAATCGTTGCCCTAGCTATCTGCAGCCTAGTTCTCTACCTTTTAGCCCACATACTAACAGAAAAACTCTCGTCCAATGCTGTAGACGCCCAAGAAGTAGAGCTGATCTGGACAATCCTACCTGCTATCGTCCTGGTACTCCTCGCCCTCCCATCCCTACAAATCCTCTACATAATGGACAAAATCGACGAACCAGACCTCACCCTAAAAGCCATCGGCCACCAATGATACTGAAGCTACGAATACACAGACTTCAAAGACCTATCATTCGACTCCTACATAGTGCCCACCCCAGACTTACCCAACGGCCACTTCCGACTGCTAGAAGTTGACCACCGCGTAGTTATCCCAATAGAATCCCCCATCCGCGTGATCATTACTGCAGGAGACGTACTCCACTCCTGAGCAGTCCCAACGCTCGGAGTTAAAACAGACGCAATCCCAGGCCGACTAAACCAAACTTCATTCATTACCACCCGGCCTGGGATTTTTTACGGACAATGCTCAGAAATTTGCGGGGCTAATCACAGCTACATACCCATTGTAGTAGAATCAACCCCACTCCCACATTTCGAGGCCTGATCGTCCCTTCTATCATCATCCTAATCATTAAGAAGCTATGCAACAGCACTAGCCTTTTAAGCTAGCCAAAGAGGGACTTCCCCCTCCTTAATGATATGCCACAGCTTAACCCCGCACCATGATTTTCAATCATAATTATAACCTGATTAACCCTAGCACTCCTCATCCAACCAAAACTACTAGCCTTCACCACAACCAACCCCCCATCAAATAAGACCTCCCTCACTACCAAACCCACACCATGATCCTGACCATGAACCTAAGCTTCTTTGACCAATTTTCCAGCCCCAATCTATTTGGCATCCCCTTAATCCTACTATCCCTACTCTTCCCAGCCCTACTATTCCCGTCCCCAAACAACCGATGAATCAACAACCGCCTTTCTACTATCCAAACATGACTCCTTCACCTAATCACAAAACAACTAATAGTCCCACTCAACAAAAATGGCCACAAATGAGCCATAATATTTACATCCCTAATAATCATACTTCTTACAATCAACCTTCTAGGCCTCCTTCCATATACATTCACCCCAACCACCCAACTATCTATGAACATAGCCCTAGCCTTCCCACTATGGCTCGCCACACTACTAACAGGCATGTTTAACCATGTACGTGCCCCAGGGCCGGCTTAAAGTAGGCTCTATTGTCCCACTTTACTGCTAAATCCGCCTTCCAGAAGTGGTTTCACGCTTCTTTCCATGTGCCCTATGAATAGGGAATGTAGCCCATTTCTTCCACTCCATAGGCTATACCTTGACCTGTCTTATTAGCGGGGTGCTATTGTGTCCACTGTTGTGCTCTCATTCGAGGTGGGCTGGCGACGGCGGTATGTAGGCTGTGTTGGCAAGGGGTGGTTGGGTTAATCGGGGATTATCGATTGTAGAACAGGCTCCTCTAGGTGGGTTTGGGGCACCGCCAAGTCCTTAGAGTTTTAAGCGTTTGTGCTCGTAGTTCTCTGGCGGATACTTCGGTAAAGTAAGTATCAAGATTTAGGGCCAGGCATAGTGGGGTATCTAATCCCAGTTTGGGCCCTGGCTTTCGTGGGTTTAAATCAGTCGTTAGTTCCTAAGATCATCTTAATGGTGTGTTTAGGTGCATCTTGGGCTTATGACAGCTCAGTTGCATTTTGATCTTAGTTAGCTAGGATAGGCATTTTACCACTCTTTACGCCGTGTCAATAGGACGGTTGATTTGGGTTTCTTGTATGACCGCGGTGGCTGGCACAAGATTTACCAACCCTTGAAGTTAGGCTGTTGCTATAACTAAGTCAAGTTTGCACTCATTGCTTAATGTTAATTACTGCTGAATACCCGTGGGGGCGTGGCTTAGCGAGGCGTCTTGGGCTACTACTTGGGTGTGCCTGATACCCGCTCCTCAAGGCCTGTATGGGGGTAGGTGGTCGAGGGCGTTTACACTGGGGCGCGGATACTTGCATGTATATATTTAGCAAAAACCAACCGTAAGGTTAGGACTAAGTCTTTTGTCCGCAGGCATGTTTTATGCCATCTTGGCAACTTCAGTGCCATGCTTTGTGTTAAGCTATGTGGACGGGGGTGTGGTTAGCTGATAGTTGAGTGGTGAGTGAGAGTGAAGTATATGAAATTATTGCTTGTGTTTACTATTTTTAGTACTGGAGTTTCTCTAAGTCCTAGGACTAGGAGGAAATGGTGTTTCATAGTGTGTAGGCGTCGGGATAGTCCGAGTATCGTCGGGGTATTCCTGCTAGGCCTAGGAAGTGCTGGGGGAAGAACGTTAGGTTTACTCCTGTAAATATTACCCCGAAGTGGGCTTTTGCTCATGTTTGGTGTAGGGTAAACCCAGTGAGTAGTGGGAATCAGTGAGTAAATCCTGCTAGAATGGCAAAGACGGCGCCTATGGATAGGACGTAGTGGAAGTGGGCAACTACGTAGTACGTGTCGTGCAGGGCGATGTCTAGGGAAGAGTTTGCAAGAACGATTCCTGTTAATCCTCCGATGGTAAATAGGAAGATAAATCCTAGAGCTCATAGTATTGGGGGGGGTCTCATTTGATTGTTCCTCCGTGCAGGGTGGCTAGTCAGCTAAATACTTTGATTCCGGTAGGGATGGCAATGATTATAGTGGCTGATGTAAAGTAGGCTCGGGTATCAACGTCTATTCCTACTGTAAACATGTGGTGAGCTCAGACGATGAATCCTAGGAAGCCGATGGATAGTATGGCTCAGACTATTCCCATGTAGCCGAAGGGCTCCTTTTTGCCTGAGTAGTATGTGACTACGTGTGAGATGATTCCGAACCCCGGTAGGATCAGAATATAGACTTCTGGGTGTCCGAAGAATCAGAATAGGTGTTGGTACAGGATTGGGTCTCCTCCTCCAGCGGGGTCGAAGAATGTGGTGTTTAGGTTTCGATCAGTTAGTAATATTGTAATACCGGCGGCGAGTACGGGGAGTGATAGAAGGAGTAGGATGGCGGTAATTAGTACGGATCAGACAAATAGTGGGGTTTGGTATTGTGAGAGTGCGGGGGGTTTTATGTTGATGGCTGTGGTGATAAAGTTGATGGCCCCAAGGATGGAGGAGATACCGGCTAAGTGGAGTGAGAAGATAGCCAGGTCTACTGAAGCTCCGGCGTGGGCAAGGTCACCTGCTAGGGGAGGGTAGACAGTTCAGCCTGTGCCGGCGCCAGCTTCTACAGTGGATGAGGCTAGTAGGAGGAGGAATGATGGGGGGAGGAGTCAAAAGCTTATGTTGTTTATTCGCGGGAATGCTATGTCGGGGGCACCGATTATGAGGGGGACTAATCAGTTGCCGAATCCTCCGATCATGATGGGTATGACTATAAAGAAGCTTATTACAAAGGCGTGAGCGGTAACGATTACATTGTAAATTTGGTCGTCGCCTAGGAGAGTTCCTGGTTGTCCTAGTTCTGCGCGGATTAATAGGCTGAGTGCGGTGCCGACTATTCCTGCTCATGCCCCGAAGATGAGGTACAGGGTGCCAATATCCTTATGGTTAGTGGAAAATAGTCATCGGTTGATGAAGGTGACGGGTAAGATGGCTGAGTGTTGAAGCGTTAGGCTGTAGTCCTTTTTACAGAGGTTTAATTCCTCTTCTTATCGGCTCTGTAGTGAAATTCATGTTGAGTTGCAAGCTCATCGATGCGCACTAGGGTGCGTCAGGGTCTTTGTAGGCAGAAGCCAATTGGTTTAGGCATTTAGCTGTTAACTAGAGTTTTGTGGGATCGAAGCCCATCTGTCTAGGGAGGCTTTAGCTTAATTAAAGCGTCTGACTTGCATTCAGAAGATACAGGTTAATATTCTGTAAGTCTTAATGTGCAGAAACTAAGAGGGTTTAACTCTTATTTAAGGCTTTGAAGGCCTTCGGTTTGGGGTGTTATCCTAAGTTTCTAGACAATGGCATGTATTATTGGGGACAGGGGAAGTAAGAGGATTGATAGTGAGGCAAGGACCGCAGTAGGTGTGCTTGGGGCTTTGCTAGTGTATCATTGTTTTATGTGGTTAGAGGAGTTGGGGGGAAGGGTAATTGTTGAGTGGTATGCGAGGCGTAGGTAGAAGAAGAGGCTGAGCAGTGATAGCATGGCAATTGCCATGGCTGCTGGTGTTATTTCCTGTTTAGTTAGTTCTTGGATGATAAGTCACTTTGGTATAAAGCCTGTTAATGGGGGGAGGCCTGCTAGGGATAAAAGTACTAGTATTAGGGTGGCGTTTAGCACTGGGGTTTTTGTTCATGAGGTTGTGATCATGGATAGGTTAAGGGCTTTGATTTTGTTAAGGGCTAGGAATACGGCTGATGTTATGATTGTGTATAGGTAGAAGGTAAGTAAGGCCAATTTGGGGCTGTAAACTAGGATGATGGCGATTCAGCCTAAGTGGGAGATGGACGAGAAGGCTAGGATTTTGCGTGTTTGTGTTTGGTTCAGTCCTATTCAGCCTCCTAGTGCTGTTGAGGCTAGGGCCATGGCGGTGAGTAGAGCTGGGTCGAGGGATTTGGATGTTAGTAGGAGCAGGGTTAGTGGGGGGAATTTTATGAGGGTCGAGAGTAGCAGGGCTGTTATTAGTGGCGATCCTTGTAGTACTTCTGGGAATCAGAAGTGAAATGGCACTAGGCCCAGTTTAATAGCGATTGCTGCTGTCAGTAGTAGACAGGAGGTTGGGTGGTTTATTTGTGTGATGTCTCATTGGCCAGTGACTCAGGCATTGGTTATGCTAGAGAATAGGACCAGGGCGGAAGCAGCTGCTTGGGTTAGGAAGTATTTCGTTGCGGCTTCTACTGCTCGTGGGTGGTGGGATTTGGCAATTAGGGGAATGATGGCTAGTGTGTTGATCTCCAGTCCTGTCCAGGCCAGAACTCAGTGGTTGCTGGAAATTGTGATTGTGGTGCCCAAGATGAGGCTGAAGGTTATGATTGGGGTCGCGTAAGGGTTCATTAGTAGAGGAGGGGGTTAAACCATCATTTTCGGGGTATGGGCCCGATAGCTTGATTAGCTGACTCTACTAGAAAATAATATAAGGGAAGTATGGAGAATTTTGATTTCTCTTGTGTGGGTTCAATTCCTACTTTTCTAAGGTCAACAGGAAATGAGAGGGCTGTTATACCTCTATGTTCACTTTATCATAGTGACCCTTTGTAGTTCAGGCACATTTCCTTATGTAAGGAGGTAGGCCTGCATAGCAGATAGGTATGCTGATGTGTCAGAGGCACAGAGCTAGTGTGAGGGGTAGGAAGTTTTTTCATAGTAGGTGCATTAGTTGGTCATATCGGAATCGTGGGTATGAAGCTCGGACCCATAAGAAACCAGAAGATAGTAGGAGGACTTTTGTGGCTAGGATGACGGGGAATAGTTCTGTGGGTGGCCCTAGGGCGCTTGGGTTTAGGAATATGATGGCTGTAAGTGTATTTATTAGCATAATGTTCGCATATTCAGCTAGGAAGAATAAGGCGAAGGGTCCTGCGGCGTATTCAACGTTAAACCCTGAGACTAGCTCAGATTCACCCTCTGTGAGGTCAAAAGGAGCTCGGTTTGTCTCTGCTAGGGTGGATACGTATCATATTATTGCTAGGGGTCATGAGGAGAAAATGAAGTATAGAGGCTCCTGTGCGACGGCAAAGGAGCTGAGTGTGTAGCTTCCGCTTAGTATGATTATTGATAGCAGGATTATGGCCAGTGTCACTTCGTATGAAATGGTCTGTGCTACTGCCCGTAGGGCTCCGATTAGTGCGTATTTTGAGTTCGAGGCTCAGCCTGATCATAGGACTGAGTAGACGGCTAGGCTTGACATGGCTATTAGGAAGAGAACTCCGAGGTTTAGATCTGCTAGGGGAAATGGGAGTGGTAGTGGTGCTCAAGTGGTGAGGGCTAGGACAAGGGCTAGTATTGGTATCAGAATGAATAGAAGTGGGGAAGAGGTAGAGGGTCGGATGGGCTCTTTGGTAAATAGTTTCAGTCCGTCCGCAAATGGTTGAAGTAGGCCAAAAGGCCCGACAACGTTAGGGCCTTTGCGGGATTGTATGTAGCTTAGGATTTTCCGTTCTACTAGGGTTAGGAAGGCTACGGCAATCAGGATTGGGATGATGTATAGGAGGGATATAATGAGGCAGCTTAGTGTTGTTATTTGAATCATGGGTGAAGCTAGGGAGAGGATTTGAACCTCTGGGGAAAGGGCTTAAGCCTTCTGCACTTGCCGGGCTCTGCCACTCTAGCTGGTCCTTTTCTAGGATTGAAAGTGGTGGGGGAAGGCCCTCTTCACGGTTTAGTTGGTTTCACTGCTTAGAGGGGGGGGGCGTGCTTGTGGTATTGGCCCCACTTTCCCGGTCCTTTCGTACTGGGGAGAGTGTGTCATAGATAGAAACCGACCTGGATTGCTCCGGTCTGAACTCAGATCACGTAGGACTGTTAATCGTTGAACAAACGAACCCTTAATAGCGGCTGCACCATTAGGATGTCCTGATCCAACATCGAGGTCGTAAACCCCCCTGTCGATATGGGCTCTTGAGGGGGATTGCGCTGTTATCCCTGGGGTAGCTTGGTCCATTAATCAATTATATTGGGTCTGGTCACTGTTAGCACTTTGAGGGGTAGCTCTAGGTAAAGAGGTATGGTCTTGTTTTTGGAGGATTTGTTCTCCTCCAAGGTCGCCCCAACCGAAAAATATCGACCAGGCTCTGCGATGGTAGTGGCCCCAGTGGGGTTGATTGAGGATTCGCGGTGGTCGTTGATTTTTAAGTTCCACAGGGTCTTCTCGTCTTATGTTCACATCCCCGCTTTTGCACGGGGAGATCAATTTCACTGATTATCTGTGAGAGACAGTTAAGACCTCGTTTAGCCATTCATACAAGTCTCGATTTATGGGACAATTGATTGCGCTACCTTTGCACGGTTAGGATACCGCGGCCGTTAAACCTAAGTCACCGGGCAGGCATCACCTTCAATACTTGTTTAATTTGCTGAAGGCTATGTTTTTGGTAAACAGTCGGGCCTTATTAATTTGCCGAGTTCCTTTCACAGATTTTAATCGCTCTTATAGGCGCTCCTGAGTCGGGTTAACAGGGTTAGTTAATACGTGGTCTTGTAGGGGTTTTTGTATCTGTCTAGGTCTGTTAATAATGTTTCTATGTAAGCTTGCGCCGTTAGAGGGGTGTGGCCCTGAGTTACTTATTTTAGCATTAATTCTCCTATATTCATAGGTTGACCTGTTTGTGATAAGGGAATCATCTTATTTTGGTATTTTTAGGTGGTGGAGCTTTGACGCACTCTTTTTTGATGGCTGCTTTAGGGCCCACGGTAGGATCAGTAGTAAGAATTATCCGCTAGTCGAGGTTGTGTCCTTTTTTAATGGAGCTGTCCCTCCATTAAATAGCTCTTAATCATCTCATTAGGGTTCAGGATGTCCGGTAGGGAGGATTAAGGGGGAACTTAGATTCGTTTCACAGGTAACCAGCTATCACCCAGCTCGGTTGGCTTTTCACCTCTACTGACAAGTCATCCCACTCTTTTGCAACAGAGACGGGTTCGCTCTCTTTAACTGCTTGAAAGTAGCTCGCTTGGGTTTCGGGGGGGCAAACTTTAGTTCACTTTGCTTGGTTGTTCTCGCTAAACCATGATGCAAAAGGTACAAGGGTTGATCTTTGCTGTCTGTCGCTTTGATTGTTTCACTGCTATTTCATCTTTCCCTTACGGTACTGGGGTCTCTATCGCGTCTAAGTGTCTTTTCTATCGCCTATACTAAGACTGTAAAATGCTTTAGTTTAATTAGTTTAGTAAATTCTTTAGTTTTGGTGTACTATTTGTGTGGTTGAGCTAGAGGGGGGGCTTCAAGACGATCCGGTCTAGTAGATATCTTTCAGGTGTAAGCTGAGTGCTTTGGTGTTATAGCTACGTCTTGATATTCTAAGTACACCTTCCGGTACACTTACCTTGTTACGACTTACCTCATCTTCAGCGTATTTATGGTATTAGTTATGTGGGATGTGGCTTTTGAGGAGGGTGACGGGCGGTATGTACGTGCCCCAGGGCCGGCTTAAAGTAGGCTCTATTGTCCCACTTTACTGCTAAATCCGCCTTCCAGAAGTGGTTTCACGCTTCTTTCCGTGTGCCCTATGAATAGGGAATGTAGCCCATTTCTTCCACTCCATAGGCTATACCTTGACCTGTCTTATTAGCGGGGTGCTATTGTGTCCACTGTTGTGCTCTCATTCGAGGTGGGCTGGCGACGGCGGTATGTAGGCTGTGTTGGCAAGGGGTGGTTGGGTTAATCGGGGATTATCGATTGTAGAACAGGCTCCTCTAGGTGGGTTTGGGGCACCGCCAAGTCCTTAGAGTTTTAAGCGTTTGTGCTCGTAGTTCTCTGGCGGATACTTCGGTAAAGTAAGTATCAAGATTTAGGGCCAGGCATAGTGGGGTATCTAATCCCAGTTTGGGCCCTGGCTTTCGTGGGTTTAAATCAGTCGTTAGTTCCTAAGATCATCTTAATGGTGTGTTTAGGTGCATCTTGGGCTTATGACAGCTCAGTTGCATTTTGATCTTAGTTAGCTAGGATAGGCATTTTACCACTCTTTACGCCGTGTCAATAGGACGGTTGATTTGGGTTTCTTGTATGACCGCGGTGGCTGGCACAAGATTTACCAACCCTTGAAGTTAGGCTGTTGCTATAACTAAGTCAAGTTTGCACTCATTGCTTAATGTTAATTACTGCTGAATACCCGTGGGGGCGTGGCTTAGCGAGGCGTCTTGGGCTACTACTTGGGTGTGCCTGATACCCGCTCCTCAAGGCCTGTATGGGGGTAGGTGGTCGAGGGCGTTTACACTGGGGCGCGGATACTTGCATGTATATATTTAGCAAAAACCAACCGTAAGGTTAGGACTAAGTCTTTTGTCCGCAGGCATGTTTTATGCCATCTTGGCAACTTCAGTGCCATGCTTTGTGTTAAGCTATGTGGACGGGGGTGTGGTTAGCTGATAGTTGAGTGGTGAGTGAGAGTGAAGTATATGAAATTATTGCTTGTGTTTACTATTTTTAGTACTGGAGTTTCTCTAAGTCCTAGGACTAGGAGGAAATGGTGTTTCATAGTGTGTAGGCGTCGGGATAGTCCGAGTATCGTCGGGGTATTCCTGCTAGGCCTAGGAAGTGCTGGGGGAAGAACGTTAGGTTTACTCCTGTAAATATTACCCCGAAGTGGGCTTTTGCTCATGTTTGGTGTAGGGTAAACCCAGTGAGTAGTGGGAATCAGTGAGTAAATCCTGCTAGAATGGCAAAGACGGCGCCTATGGATAGGACGTAGTGGAAGTGGGCAACTACGTAGTACGTGTCGTGCAGGGCGATGTCTAGGGAAGAGTTTGCAAGAACGATTCCTGTTAATCCTCCGATGGTAAATAGGAAGATAAATCCTAGAGCTCATAGTATTGGGGGGGGTCTCATTTGATTGTTCCTCCGTGCAGGGTGGCTAGTCAGCTAAATACTTTGATTCCGGTAGGGATGGCAATGATTATAGTGGCTGATGTAAAGTAGGCTCGGGTATCAACGTCTATTCCTACTGTAAACATGTGGTGAGCTCAGACGATGAATCCTAGGAAGCCGATGGATAGTATGGCTCAGACTATTCCCATGTAGCCGAAGGGCTCCTTTTTGCCTGAGTAGTATGTGACTACGTGTGAGATGATTCCGAACCCCGGTAGGATCAGAATATAGACTTCTGGGTGTCCGAAGAATCAGAATAGGTGTTGGTACAGGATTGGGTCTCCTCCTCCAGCGGGGTCGAAGAATGTGGTGTTTAGGTTTCGATCAGTTAGTAATATTGTAATACCGGCGGCGAGTACGGGGAGTGATAGAAGGAGTAGGATGGCGGTAATTAGTACGGATCAGACAAATAGTGGGGTTTGGTATTGTGAGAGTGCGGGGGGTTTTATGTTGATGGCTGTGGTGATAAAGTTGATGGCCCCAAGGATGGAGGAGATACCGGCTAAGTGGAGTGAGAAGATAGCCAGGTCTACTGAAGCTCCGGCGTGGGCAAGGTCACCTGCTAGGGGAGGGTAGACAGTTCAGCCTGTGCCGGCGCCAGCTTCTACAGTGGATGAGGCTAGTAGGAGGAGGAATGATGGGGGGAGGAGTCAAAAGCTTATGTTGTTTATTCGCGGGAATGCTATGTCGGGGGCACCGATTATGAGGGGGACTAATCAGTTGCCGAATCCTCCGATCATGATGGGTATGACTATAAAGAAGCTTATTACAAAGGCGTGAGCGGTAACGATTACATTGTAAATTTGGTCGTCGCCTAGGAGAGTTCCTGGTTGTCCTAGTTCTGCGCGGATTAATAGGCTGAGTGCGGTGCCGACTATTCCTGCTCATGCCCCGAAGATGAGGTACAGGGTGCCAATATCCTTATGGTTAGTGGAAAATAGTCATCGGTTGATGAAGGTGACGGGTAAGATGGCTGAGTGTTGAAGCGTTAGGCTGTAGTCCTTTTTACAGAGGTTTAATTCCTCTTCTTATCGGCTCTGTAGTGAAATTCATGTTGAGTTGCAAGCTCATCGATGCGCACTAGGGTGCGTCAGGGTCTTTGTAGGCAGAAGCCAATTGGTTTAGGCATTTAGCTGTTAACTAGAGTTTTGTGGGATCGAAGCCCATCTGTCTAGGGAGGCTTTAGCTTAATTAAAGCGTCTGACTTGCATTCAGAAGATACAGGTTAATATTCTGTAAGTCTTAATGTGCAGAAACTAAGAGGGTTTAACTCTTATTTAAGGCTTTGAAGGCCTTCGGTTTGGGGTGTTATCCTAAGTTTCTAGACAATGGCATGTATTATTGGGGACAGGGGAAGTAAGAGGATTGATAGTGAGGCAAGGACCGCAGTAGGTGTGCTTGGGGCTTTGCTAGTGTATCATTGTTTTATGTGGTTAGAGGAGTTGGGGGGAAGGGTAATTGTTGAGTGGTATGCGAGGCGTAGGTAGAAGAAGAGGCTGAGCAGTGATAGCATGGCAATTGCCATGGCTGCTGGTGTTATTTCCTGTTTAGTTAGTTCTTGGATGATAAGTCACTTTGGTATAAAGCCTGTTAATGGGGGGAGGCCTGCTAGGGATAAAAGTACTAGTATTAGGGTGGCGTTTAGCACTGGGGTTTTTGTTCATGAGGTTGTGATCATGGATAGGTTAAGGGCTTTGATTTTGTTAAGGGCTAGGAATACGGCTGATGTTATGATTGTGTATAGGTAGAAGGTAAGTAAGGCCAATTTGGGGCTGTAAACTAGGATGATGGCGATTCAGCCTAAGTGGGAGATGGACGAGAAGGCTAGGATTTTGCGTGTTTGTGTTTGGTTCAGTCCTATTCAGCCTCCTAGTGCTGTTGAGGCTAGGGCCATGGCGGTGAGTAGAGCTGGGTCGAGGGATTTGGATGTTAGTAGGAGCAGGGTTAGTGGGGGGAATTTTATGAGGGTCGAGAGTAGCAGGGCTGTTATTAGTGGCGATCCTTGTAGTACTTCTGGGAATCAGAAGTGAAATGGCACTAGGCCCAGTTTAATAGCGATTGCTGCTGTCAGTAGTAGACAGGAGGTTGGGTGGTTTATTTGTGTGATGTCTCATTGGCCAGTGACTCAGGCATTGGTTATGCTAGAGAATAGGACCAGGGCGGAAGCAGCTGCTTGGGTTAGGAAGTATTTCGTTGCGGCTTCTACTGCTCGTGGGTGGTGGGATTTGGCAATTAGGGGAATGATGGCTAGTGTGTTGATCTCCAGTCCTGTCCAGGCCAGAACTCAGTGGTTGCTGGAAATTGTGATTGTGGTGCCCAAGATGAGGCTGAAGGTTATGATTGGGGTCGCGTAAGGGTTCATTAGTAGAGGAGGGGGTTAAACCATCATTTTCGGGGTATGGGCCCGATAGCTTGATTAGCTGACTCTACTAGAAAATAATATAAGGGAAGTATGGAGAATTTTGATTTCTCTTGTGTGGGTTCAATTCCTACTTTTCTAAGGTCAACAGGAAATGAGAGGGCTGTTATACCTCTATGTTCACTTTATCATAGTGACCCTTTGTAGTTCAGGCACATTTCCTTATGTAAGGAGGTAGGCCTGCATAGCAGATAGGTATGCTGATGTGTCAGAGGCACAGAGCTAGTGTGAGGGGTAGGAAGTTTTTTCATAGTAGGTGCATTAGTTGGTCATATCGGAATCGTGGGTATGAAGCTCGGACCCATAAGAAACCAGAAGATAGTAGGAGGACTTTTGTGGCTAGGATGACGGGGAATAGTTCTGTGGGTGGCCCTAGGGCGCTTGGGTTTAGGAATATGATGGCTGTAAGTGTATTTATTAGCATAATGTTCGCATATTCAGCTAGGAAGAATAAGGCGAAGGGTCCTGCGGCGTATTCAACGTTAAACCCTGAGACTAGCTCAGATTCACCCTCTGTGAGGTCAAAAGGAGCTCGGTTTGTCTCTGCTAGGGTGGATACGTATCATATTATTGCTAGGGGTCATGAGGAGAAAATGAAGTATAGAGGCTCCTGTGCGACGGCAAAGGAGCTGAGTGTGTAGCTTCCGCTTAGTATGATTATTGATAGCAGGATTATGGCCAGTGTCACTTCGTATGAAATGGTCTGTGCTACTGCCCGTAGGGCTCCGATTAGTGCGTATTTTGAGTTCGAGGCTCAGCCTGATCATAGGACTGAGTAGACGGCTAGGCTTGACATGGCTATTAGGAAGAGAACTCCGAGGTTTAGATCTGCTAGGGGAAATGGGAGTGGTAGTGGTGCTCAAGTGGTGAGGGCTAGGACAAGGGCTAGTATTGGTATCAGAATGAATAGAAGTGGGGAAGAGGTAGAGGGTCGGATGGGCTCTTTGGTAAATAGTTTCAGTCCGTCCGCAAATGGTTGAAGTAGGCCAAAAGGCCCGACAACGTTAGGGCCTTTGCGGGATTGTATGTAGCTTAGGATTTTCCGTTCTACTAGGGTTAGGAAGGCTACGGCAATCAGGATTGGGATGATGTATAGGAGGGATATAATGAGGCAGCTTAGTGTTGTTATTTGAATCATGGGTGAAGCTAGGGAGAGGATTTGAACCTCTGGGGAAAGGGCTTAAGCCTTCTGCACTTGCCGGGCTCTGCCACTCTAGCTGGTCCTTTTCTAGGATTGAAAGTGGTGGGGGAAGGCCCTCTTCACGGTTTAGTTGGTTTCACTGCTTAGAGGGGGGGGGGCGTGCTTGTGGTATTGGCCCCACTTTCCCGGTCCTTTCGTACTGGGGAGAGTGTGTCATAGATAGAAACCGACCTGGATTGCTCCGGTCTGAACTCAGATCACGTAGGACTGTTAATCGTTGAACAAACGAACCCTTAATAGCGGCTGCACCATTAGGATGTCCTGATCCAACATCGAGGTCGTAAACCCCCCTGTCGATATGGGCTCTTGAGGGGGATTGCGCTGTTATCCCTGGGGTAGCTTGGTCCATTAATCAATTATATTGGGTCTGGTCACTGTTAGCACTTTGAGGGGTAGCTCTAGGTAAAGAGGTATGGTCTTGTTTTTGGAGGATTTGTTCTCCTCCAAGGTCGCCCCAACCGAAAAATATCGACCAGGCTCTGCGATGGTAGTGGCCCCAGTGGGGTTGATTGAGGATTCGCGGTGGTCGTTGATTTTTAAGTTCCACAGGGTCTTCTCGTCTTATGTTCACATCCCCGCTTTTGCACGGGGAGATCAATTTCACTGATTATCTGTGAGAGACAGTTAAGACCTCGTTTAGCCATTCATACAAGTCTCGATTTATGGGACAATTGATTGCGCTACCTTTGCACGGTTAGGATACCGCGGCCGTTAAACCTAAGTCACCGGGCAGGCATCACCTTCAATACTTGTTTAATTTGCTGAAGGCTAT